>NC_048428.1:7656523-7747043 GCF_013103735.1 Etheostoma cragini | reverse complement strand
GGAGGGCAAGATAGAGCTCGAAAGGAGAGATGCTGGAGAGGGGTCGACGTGGGCGAGGTTTTGCGAGTCACAAAGTGGCAGTCCGGGCAGATTTCCTTCTATCCACAATGCACTGACAGCAAAGAATGCTTCCGGTGTTTTCTCCACTTTTTGTCTGTCGCTGTATCGAAGGGTAGCGCTTATGTTTCGGAGGCCAGTCAGTTTCTTTGAGATTTCCTCGGCGTCAGTCCAGCCAACATTAAATCGCAGAAGCGTCCTGCAGGGAGGGGGGGGGGGGGGGGGGGGGGGGGGGGGGGGGGGGGGGGGGGGAATCGGCGGCCACTGCCGGCTGGTTCAAGAGCTGATTGGTCTGCAGCTGTTGCCGTGGCAATAAGAGAGGACGTGAACGAGTCTGTCATCCTCAGTTATCCCTTCTCAAACTGGAAGGAGCTCAAGTACCTGGTATGGCTTAGAAGGGGAGAGGGGGCTCATTGTTCTTTGCACATTTTATTCTTATTAGGCAAATGCTGTTTTTTTTTAATAATATCTGGCATTTTTAGAAGTATATGTTTTATTTTCATTTCTATATATTCTTTGAAATTAAATGAAAAGTTTTTTTTGCACTCATGTGTCTGGCACATTCCCTTTATTGTCAGCGCGAGTGTCCATTGAGTCTGGCGGCGGAGAAGCTCGTTACAGTACAGTCCAGAAAGCTCATGGTTGTTCTTGTTTAATGGTTGTTGATTATTTGAAAGGGGGGATGGGAAGGTTAAAGTGAAGGTGAAGGGGAGTTTATCACTCCCACCAGGTCATGGGTCTCTTCAGAGCACAGCGGGCCAGCAGGAGGCCTCTCTCCGCAGTGCCGTGCCCAGCAGCAGCAGCAGCAGCAACAGCCTGGGGGATGATGGAGGCGTCAGGGGGGCCTGGCCTGAATTGGGGCCCCCGCAGCCCCCCAGCTCCGACTCGCAGCGGGGCTTTTCACACAGCAGGCCTGAGTAGTCTGAGGGACAGCTGCAGCGGACGTTGTTGACACACACTCCGCCATTTTGGCAGCGCAGGAGCTCGTTGTCACACACCCGGGCTGCGGCGGGAGCAATGTAAAGACAGGAGAGAGGAGTGAGAGTCAAACATGCAACACAGTTTTGGGTGACACTTTACTTGAAGTGCATATCATAATCAAATCATCAAATCAAGTTGATTTCATATCATTTCATTATCTACTCAGCCGCCACATTAAACTTAAATAAGCCCTGTGGGGAAATGCTCTCATTCTAACAAATCAACAACTCAATAAATGGTTTCTTCAAGTAAAGTGTAACCGTATTTTTTTTTTAGATTGGATTCAGCTGAACTCCTACAGGAAGAGTTTGACATTTTGGGAAATAGGCTTATTTGATTTATTCCCGCGAGTTCCATGTAGATAAGAAGATCAATGCCCTCTTATACCTGTATGTTAAATATGGAGCTAGAGACAGCAGCTGGTTAGCTTAGCTAAGTTTAAAAGTCTTGTTTAATCTGTACGACATCTGAAGTGTAACAAAGACATTTAGCAGTTTTACAACTTGTTTTTGTGCCAGTAATTTCCCGGTATTATGTGCTGATTGCTTGGTAACCATCCCTAGCCAAGACACATAAACATAAACCCCTGTCAAACTGCAAGTTGTCATTTTATACAATAATCGGCCGCTACCTCCAGCTTCATATTTACTGTACAGAAGTAGGAGTGGTGTCAATATTCTCATCTTACTCTCTGCAATGAAGCAAATAAGCCAATTTCGAAAAACATACAACTGAACATTTCATTATGCAATATACTAGATTGTACTAGATTATGAATTATGTATTATTCTTTAATGCAACCTCTGCAGTGCATGCCTCTTAATTACATCAGATAAAATTAAACGATAACAGGTTAGTATTGTTAGTATAAATCTGTTGGTGAAACCACACATGTTTAAGCCACCATGTATAGACATTTTCAACTGTCAAAAAACATATTTTCAAGGATTGTGTAAATTTTCTACACTGAAAAACTTGTGCCAATACGATCATTTTAACACATCAAACATATGCACATGGTGGGTTTAAAGGGCTCTTTTATCACACCTAGCATCCTAGTTTAATGATAGAAAAGATCAACTGCTCTACAATTTCACACCTCTAATAATACAACCCAGTCTCACGACACTACGTGACATGGTCACGTTATTTAATACACGGAACCGTGTACAATCACACGTTTTTCTTGTTTTTTTGTGTTGGTGAGGACGAATTTTCAAGTAATGTATTTAAATGGGAAGCATTTTTCGTGGTTACAGCCCGAATACGGTAGTGAGTATTATTTAATGCCTATCTGTGTTGGGGTGGTGGATGGGTCCAACAACACAGGACCTTCACCCCGGAGACCGGAGGTCGTGTCCCGCATGTGGCGTGTCCTTTCTCCGTTCTCATTTCCCGGCGTGTGGCGTGTTGTTTCCCCGTTCTTCTTTTCCAAAATTGATGCTTCCCGTGACGTAGTGACCAGCATGACTACATTACGTTCTCAGCAACACAAAAAAATGAGAAAATCGTGTCTGTGTACACAAATCAATAGATTAGAAATAACGTGACAATTTCACAAACAGCCGTGAGACTGTGTTGAATAATATGACATGCAATTGATTGCAACTGATTGATCAATCATGGCACATCATGGCACGTTTAAAAAGGCACAAAAAAGAAAGATCATCTCTTTTAATGGAAACGTAATCATTTTGTAGTGTCTGTAGTGTGAGGAAATTTCCTTTTAATCATTTCCATTTCTCTAATAACAAAGTCGATTAAAGCCCTGCCCCATCAGCGATTGTTACTGCACAGAAATCCTCAAAGGCTGACAGGCTCTCCCCCAAACAACAGTGTCTTTAGAAAAACTGAACGTCAGGTGAAAATTGGTGTATATTTAGAGCTGGGACACCGAGGCCACTCTATTCCCAGTGGAGGCAAGCTGTCAAGCAAGCTGGAGGCAAACAAAGCTGCGCCGCACAAACTAATAAACCAACAGAGACAAATAAACAGTGATAAACAGAGGGGCCACTTCTGCCCATTTCAGTCCTTTATGGGAGTGGGAAACAATGTGGTGAGCAATCTATGCACTCCTTGGGACATCAATATCACAATAACAAATATCTCCCTTCTAATACTCAGGATTGGAAGCATGCTGTCTCCCAGGAATAGTCAAATAGGCTTTGCTGGGAGGCTTGTTAAGAAACATTGACTCTACGAATCCCATTTGTACTACGACTTTTTCTACGGGAAAATAAAGGAGCTGTTTACTTAAAAATTTACTGAGCCAAACAAGCTCAGTAAGTTTTTTGCTTCAGGCCACAGCTCAACAATTACCATGCACAACAAGATCCAAATAAGACATTTGAACTCTATCTTTGTCTTTTTTCCTCCAACTTGGAAAGCTATTCTTCACTTGGTTTTCTCCTCATGATGAGGCAGCTAAACTGGGTAATAGAAAAGTGTCCTTTAAGATCACAATGACAAGCAATGTATTAATTAAAGACGTTTTTCCCCAAGAGGCCTTGATATGATCAGTACAAGGGAGAGACTATATTAATTAGACAGTGACCTTTCATCTTGTCCATCTAATCTCTCCTTGCTTTCATGGTAAAATGCTAACATATACTACTAAAGATGTTCAAGGTGATTTGTATTCCTTCTGTTCTCTAAATGCATACCAAAAACAAATGAATTGTTGTGCAAGACATTATCGTGTAAGCACACCAGCCCAAGGCCAACCAGGTGTGACAGGCTAGAGCGAAGGGACCAAGATGCTATTGCTCAAGCTGTGATAGTTTGACAAGAGAAGACAAAATGATGGCAGCTTTACAATGGGCAGCCTTCTCCTGCAGCTCACAATAAAGGAGATGTGACACAAAAAGAGCTTTGTGACAGCACCATGTTGTTAGAATTGCACAATATTCAGTCCCGCCAGGAATTCGTGATTGCAACAGTTCAAGCAAATTTAACCAATCACTGGGAATTTGGTGCGACTTGCAATTTTGACCAATCACCGGAGTTTCACGCGACTTCAACCAATCATCGCAGTATCCAGACTTACAGACTCAAACAGTATGTGAAACTGAGAGCCAAATTCTGGTCGCCAATTTCATTTCCTTGTTTCTAAAATGAAGAAGAGGCATTATTATGGATTCCACATAACTTCTAGGCAAGTCCCGCCCTACAATGCATGGTTAGGACAGCTGATTTGTCAGGGGATAGGACCTGAACAAATCGGGTTACGTTACCTTGCGTAAGCATGGACGCCTGGCCAATCATAGCGTGTGAATGCTATTGAATGGTGGGCCTTGCCTCAAAGTTGTGTGGGTTCCATAATAACGCGAAGATGAGACATCCTGCCAACGTGTACGCATTTACATTTTCAATGTATGATGTAACGTTACGTTACACACTTTCATTGGCAATCACAACCGCTTTATCGCAGATTTTAAAATCAACCAGACCATTATTAAAAAAATGAACATCCTTTTGTGTTGCGCAAGACTTAAAACTAGCGAAAGAGACCATAAACTCTTTATGAAAATGTATACTGAGGTAATAAATCAAGTGAGAAGTGGGTCAATTTCTCATGGACTTATACAGAAACCAACCACAGTTGTGGCCCTCTGCTGGAATTCAGATAGAATGCAGTACTTCTTCATTTGCAGCACTTTGGCGAACCGGATGCTCTGGCCATTAATATTAACAGTCTATAGTAATGGCTGACTGCTAACTTCAGCAGTATGGATACTCTCCTCAGGTTGCATTTAGTCTTTAGAACTGGTGCACTCTTCTAGAAGTAGGCTTAGGCCAAATACAGCAAAACATGAGGTGGAGAAATTGTCTATTTCTTTTAGAAGTTGAGGTAGTTTTAAAGACATGGGTCATTTAGAAATGAAAATGTTGTCATGCTATATTGACTTCCAGATTTCAGCAGTTCCCAATTAGGGGAAGCAGCCCTTGCAAGCTTGATGTGTATTGTGTTTAAATATAAAGTGAGAGTGAATCCTTATTTTAAGGCAAACACTTACTTCGGAATTATGCATGATGCTCAACACTTCATAGCATGTTAGGTTGACAAAGTAACATTTAGGTAATTGCCAACCCCTGCAGGCAAAGCACTCTATATGCTGCTAATTAGGCAATGCTAAAGTTCAAAATGAAACAGAGATATAGATCAGCAGGACATTTATCATAGATGTATAACAGTGTAAAAATTAAAGGCACTACTACTGTGAAGGGGAGAGCAAATCTGAAGGTAGCAGAAATACGGCATTATGTTTTAATACAATGAAAATGGGTATTCTATGAGTAAAGGATTGTGTTGAAAATCGGAAAACTCAATTGGAGTAGGATGAATTCTTCTTCTGAGAGCTAGGCACCTTTATCTCCCTTTAATCTCCCACATTAACAATTTCTCGACGTGTAAACAGAGCCAGCACAGGCAGCAAATGAAAAGATTTGTAGCGTTTGCTTTTGATATGAGTGATAATATTTAGAGAGGGCCGATGAACTAGGTGTGCTTGTCTGGGACTGTGATGTGTTTGACGAGAGATTTGACTTTTAATTGCATTCTTCAATCTGCATGCAGATATAGTTTTGACCATGCACATAAATACTGCAGCAGGGAAGCAAGGATGGCTCAAGACTGAAATGTTTTTAACTCAGGCATTAGTAGCTCCTTGGGCAGGCATTGTTTCAGGGGTTTCCCATTTTGATACATTATCCGTAAAACCCCTTTGTGCAGCCAGTATGAGTACAAATTCAACAGATGTGTTTTGTTTTTGTTTTTGTTTTTTTTACTTTGGGCCCAGTTATTTTTGTTAATATTATTATTATTATTTTGTTGTATAGTTGGCTTTTTAAAGGTCCCATGACATGGATGGATTCTTTTATATAGACCTTAGTGGTCCCCTAATTCCGTATCTGAAGTCTCTTTTATATAGACCTCAGTGGTCCCCTAATACCATATCTGGAGTCTTTTTCCCAAAATTCAACCTTGGTGCAGAATTCCAGCCACTAGAGCCAGTCCCACAATGAGCTTTCCTTAGTATTTGCCATTCCTGAGTCTGTAGCTTTTGGGAAGGAGAGAGGGGGGGGCAAGGTGGAGGCTGGTGGTGTGGCCTTGCACTTTGCTCATTTGAAAGACAAGATGTCTCTCTCTCACATGGGTCGGACAAATTCTCTGGGTGGGCAAAGCAGAGAAAGGGGAGGTAACCTTGCCCCTTATGAGGTCATAAGGAGCAAGATTCCATATCGGCCCTCTGAGCTTTCATTTTCTCAAAGGCAGAGCAGGATACCCAGGGCTCGGTTTACACTTATCACCATTTCTAGCCACTGGGGGACCATAGGCAGGCTGGGGGAACACATATTAATGTTAAAAAAACTCATAAAGTGATATTTTCATGACATGAAACTTTAAATTATTGCCAGAGCAGTTAGGGATTTGTTTTAGCAACTAAAACAGTACATGGAAAAATCCGTAACAGAGGAAGAAATATTAATTTCTCCTCCATGGCCTCAGTAGACCAGAATGCAATGCAGTCAGGGCTTTCATGTTTGTTGAGACTTTTTACCTGGGCCAAATATGAGAACACACCATTATTATTCTTTTTTCTTTCTAATATTGCTATTACTATTACTACACATGCACAGACAACGCCTTTCTTTACAGGAAAGACATTCTTGGAAATGTAGTAAAACATGCTAAATGAAAAGAAATTGAGGAAATTAGGCCCACTAGGGAATACACTTTAATTCAATCCCAATTTTTTTAATTTTTAAGTGTTGCAGTAAAGAGTTTTATTGTAGGAAGAGTGAAAGTTTAAGGCGTACATGTTTTGACAACATTCAAACACTTCCCACAATAAATTGTGTTTGATTGTCTAATCACTGCTTCGTAACTAATCTGAGAAATAAAACTACTGATCCATTGTGTGCTCTGTCTCGCTGAATGTCACTTCCCATCTGTTTGACTCGGCAATGTGTGAAAACATTTTTTTCTTTTCACTTTCTTTTTTTTGAACTTTTCTTATTACTTATGGACCTGATATAAATAACTGCTGTTGTACATTTCACCATTGTCAGTAATTACTGATCAGTGAGTCTGCATATGTATTCATGACAGACATATAACACACACATATGGCAGGTGATGTGAGCCAGACCAACCCATGCCTTCACCTCTACCTTTTGTATAGAAACAGATATTTGTGTTGACAGTGTGTATTCACACGGCACACGCTGAATATATTAGTCAAAAACAGTGCATTTTAATGAGCATGCATCTGTGTCAGGTACTGCGAAAATAAACGGATTATTCATCTGACACTGAATTTAAATCAGACTTTAAAAGCACTTTTATTTACATGTTGCAGACTAAAAAAGGCCAAAGTTTCAAGCTGCATATACTGCATCCTTTAGTGCATTGTGGTCGACTGTGGCTACTGTCAGAGCAGATAACTCTGGTGTCTTTGCCTTTTAGATGATGGATTTCTCCTTGCACTGTTTCACTCTAGCAAATAGCAGTTTACTAAAAAAACGTTCACAACCTGTCATTTACCAATTTAGATCCATAGCTCATCAGTTGTTTAACATATATTAATTACAAATTTGCCTTTGGCTTCTCCAAAATGTTAAAACACAACCATGACGTTGGATGATATCAACATTAAACATACAGCCCACTAATACTACACATCATTAAACATAAAACAATAATTGTGCAATGGGCAGAAACAACAGCAGGTGGAGAGGAGGTAGCATACAGCCTAAGATAGTATATTCTAAAATACCTTTTCTTTTAATAAAGTGCAGTCATTTTGTATTCAGTGCTGCTACGGCATTGGGAACAAAGGACCTCTTATACATTTTCCGGCTCGCCCTCGGGACCCTGAATTGAAGGCCAGACGGGAGCATCTCAATCTCAGAGTTTATTGGGTGAGAGTCATCCACAGATATCTGTCTGGTTTTCCTGAGTACCCCGCTGTCAAATAATGTGGTATGGTATTATAACTTTGAGAAATTTTCCAGCTAAATTATGCAAGCCTTTTCAATATTCATATAAAAACTGTTGCAGGTTTAACAAAATGTAAATGTTTGTGCAAATGGTCAAGTAGTTCCTCTACTTCACATTCTTCCTTTAATACCTATATTTCTGTTTCAGTAATCATCACAAAACAGATTAAGCTGTGATTTATCTTTTTGCAATGGGTTATGCTGCTGTGGCTGAGTTTTCAGACGACTGGTCCCATTCACATACCTCTGATTGTATTAGAAAATATTTTAGGCTCTGGGATTGGATGAACACTTCATACAAAGCAGATAAAAGCTTTTACCAATAGCTAACATTCTTCATGACATTATTACACTGGCTATCCCCTTACATCCACAGGAAGAAGAAGAGGCCACCACTAGAAATTAATCCTCCAAAATCATGGCCCCTTACAATGTTGAGGCGCCTTATTTAGGACGCCTTTGTTGGCCAGGACAGAGATTAATGTTGTGCTACAGGAGGAAGACAAATAGATGTCACCACCTCGTGGATAAAGGTCTATAAATCTGACATCATTTAATCACAGTTACAAACAGTGACACAAAGATGGGTCATGGTTGGTCAGATGCTCATTAGCAGCAATTATCTGCTGGTCTGAAAATAAGCTATGTGAGTTTTTCAACCAGCACAAGACGAGTGAGGTTAGTCCAAAAAAGGCCAGATCATCTGTGCCCATACTGCAAGTGCATTAGTCAAACATATGCAGCATAAACAGTGTTTGCAATGTTAATTTTGTATCTCAAAGTTCCCTCTTTACACTGTCATGTTAGAAGATGTTAGAATCGCTGCTCACGAGGTCTGGGCTTTAATATGGCTGCCTCCTGTACGTTTTTTACCGAAGTTTGACTCGAGAGGAACAATGAAAAATTGGTGACATTTGAAAACAAATGACTGCACAGGGCATGCATTGCAAAATTGCTGGGGGGAATATAAACAGTAGACAGTAATAAATGGGCTGGAACTCAAAATGTCCTGCATTCCTGTTTGAAAAATGTTAGTGTTGGATGACATTGTCCTGTTGTGGACTGGCAACGGGGTGATGGCTACTCAAACAGATCCCAGGCAGCCTGTCAAGCAGTCAATATTGACTCAGCTGTTGTTTTGTTAGTGTGCGACATGGCTGGATAACTGAGATACCAAGCAGCATGCACCATGCCATGCCATTGCATTTTTTCTATTTGAGCCATATAAGGCACCTGCTGATGTATATTGTTAACCCAAACGCAGCAAGTGTGAAATGCAGCTTCAGTTAGTGAATCAAATATCCTATTATATTGAGTTAGCTCATGTGATGGGTTAGGTCTGTATTTGTCAAGGCAGCTGGGCAGTCCTGCGCACGGGCAGCGTGTTCTTCCAGCCAAAGCTCAGGAATCACAGAGAGAGCGAAGAGATCAGAGAGAGATAGCAGAGAGAGACAGAGCTGATGGGGGAGAACAGTCGGAAGCTGCGTGGGGAGGTTTGTGGTTTTACTTACATTTGCAGCCATCGTCCCACAAATAGCCGGGTAGACACTGCTGACACTTAGGCCCTGTAGTGCCCTCCTTACATATACACAATCCTGTGCCATTACAGCGATCACTGACTGAGCCAAAGGGATTACAATTACACTCTGGAAAAACAAGACACAAATACACACACAGGCTGGAAACAAGGTGGTGCTTTCACTTCCCGGCACACGTCTAGGTTTTTCACAGCGCTGACCACATTCCTCAAGCTCAAATATAAGCTCAACTATCACAACAAGGCGCTTGATCATCTTTTAGTAAGAAAAGAGAATAGATTTAAAGACTCATACAGAAAAAAATGCTACCATTTCAACTGTAATGGAGATAGAATGATAAAAGAATGATTTATGCTAGATGCATGAACACTTTATATTAATTACAGCATATTTGCAATTATAGAAATCATTTTACTGTTTAATAGCTATACAACGTGCAATGAGCAAATATGCAAAACAATTATCAGTAGCTTTAATTTAAGATGAGCAAAGTGGGCTAATCTGCACATGCTTTTCTAAAGTTGGATTCATTCATACAGGTTTAGATAGGAAAAGATGGAAAGAGTAGACAGGAAATGTGATGAGCAGGTTTCAGAAGGAAAATGGCAAGAAACATAGACAAAGAGTAAATGTTAGGGTTTTAGAGGAATGAGAGTACAGCGCATTGAAATGGGCATTGTTGTAATATGTTCTTTAATTCTCTTATTTTCAAATGGATGTAAAAATTGTTTAAGAATTTTGCATAATCTTAAATTACCATTTGCCCTTGACAGAAGAGAATCGCCATTAGCCACAATTAGATTTGTAATATACTTAAAAAAAAACATTTTCTATAAAAAAACAACCTGTCAAGTCTCCTATGTTCTACACTCAACTGACCTTCCCGTTTTCCACAGCACTCTCCAGTCAAAGTGACACCTATTTTGACAGTCCCTGACCATCACATCGCACCTTCTGTGGCTGTGCTGGTTGCACGTGGCTGCACCCGAGTGGCCTCCGGGGGTCAACCAAGAGGAGAGAGGTGACGCCATGTGACAAAATAGGGGGGGTCAGCGAGAGAGAGGCAGGGTGACAGCGACTTTGGCACAAGGTAACGCCTCGCCGACTCTTAATGCCTTGTGACAGGTTTCAGCTGCTACTCTTGAGGCCATTTCATGTATATGACATGTGCACTTGCGTGGCACCTCTGACTGGCGGTGTAACTTCCCTGCGACATTTCTCACAGAACTCTTGTTGCTTGTCAGACTCCCCCCTCAGGACTCACAAATGCACCTGGCACTAAGAACTCACACTTCACATGTTAACTAAAGAATTCAATAGGGAACCAAACTATGGCCATATGAACTATGTGAAATGCAATTTTCACACATTTTTACAAGTAAGAAAAACAGATGATGCAGTGTATGAATGCCTGCATAGAGGTCGTGGACAACACACCAGATGAAAATGGCCTTTTGACTTTGACGTCACAGCAACAAAGGTGACACAGTCTTCACAGGCAAGTCATAACTTAATACTAGTAGGCTGTAACGTTATATTTTTAGACAAGCAAGAGGTTACAAGCTTAAAAGTATAAATGCATGTCCATTGTTTGCAAATGATATAAGTTAGTTAGTTAGTTACTTAAGATGACATTTTGGGAAATTAAAGCAGAAAGATTGGAAAAAGGAGAAAACTGTATAAGTTGCTTTTACAGTTTAGTTTAGTACAAATTAAACAAAAGAGAGAAGAGATATATCTCCTATTATAAATATACAGTAATCTTCCTGGCTTTAGGTTCATGTTTTACGTACAGAAATGAGTTTTAGGTGTTTCAATTAGTTTATGCACATGCTATATTCTATAGATTCTTAGATATATACATCTGCAAATAAGATCATTCTAGCTTTAATTCTAGCTCACTGCATGCCCTTAACTATGAGCTAGTGGCTACAACACACTACAACACGCTATGTTAATAAATACAAGCTAGCAGCTACAAAGCAACTGTAACATACAACATCAAGCTGCAGCTAGCTACCCCCTTAATACTGAATCAATCCCAAATCAGTCTGCGGTTATAACAAAACATGTCCGAAAGGAATGACTGAAAATCAAGCATCATGATAGTGTGTTTCTGACTAAACCTGAATGACCAGCTTCCTCCATAAAACCCCCCACCATTGTGCAAGAGCAGAAAAAGCGAAACAGGAAGATGTGGGGGCCAGTGTAAGACATGGAGGCAGGAGTGAGGACAAATGAGGCAGCGGTGAGATATGAGAGATGATACTTTCTCTGATGACAAGTCAAAGACAGGGGGTGGGGCGAGGACAGTGTTTGTGTGAAAGCAGGGTGGCAGTGAAAGGGGCCGGTGGGGGACTAACCTATGCACACATTTTCATCGTCCAGTTCTGCTGAGGTATTGCGGTAGTAGCCCAGCTTGCATAGCTGGCAGTGCTGGCCCCTAGTGTTGTGCTTACAGCTCACGCAAATGACGGTGTTTAGCAGCTCGATGTAGCTGCATCGGTTGGAGTGGCCGAAGCATTCACAGTCTTGCAAAGATAGGGGGAAAGGAAGAGAAGGGAGAAAGAAAGAACAAGAAAGAACGAAAGAGAGAGAGAGAGAGAGAGACGCGGAAGGGAGTGTTGGCAATGCTGCTGTTGCTGCGAGTGCTACGGCGGTGGGGTTAGCAAGAATTTGAGAGAAGCACCACGGCATGCAGGTTAAAAAATGGAGGCTGTGTTGTGTTAGAGATGTTGGGAAAGTGATGTCAGGGAGGGTAATTAGTCTGACATGGGCACAGCCAGAGTTAGAAGACATCACATTTAAGAGCACAGCGTTATAAGACCCTGAGAGGTCACATCACTTCAAGCACAACACAACACAAGGCAAGGAAGGCTCCGAAATCATGACATAGAAACACACACACGGTCACATCAGGAACACCACACAGCGTGAGGCAGGTCAAACCACGAATGAAATGGATTCTTGAAACTCAGGGAATGGTATTGGGATCTTTTGAAAAATTGTCTAATTGATGTCTTAAATGTCATGGTCAATATGGTAATGGATAAGGGATGAAACTATGATGAAATTGCAATAACTCTGACATGACATTGTCACAAATGTGTCATAAACCCTATAAACAAGTCATAAACGTTAATGACTTCTGTCATTAAGTGTCATTCAGTTTTGGCCTTGACAAGTTAAAATAGTTTGGGTTATCTTAGTCATGACAAGTTGACAGTAAATTAGTTTTATTCCTGACATGTTGCCATAAAGATTATTATAATTAGATGTGCAAGGTTAGAGACCTGATCATGTTCTGGTCATAATCAAGACAACCCGAACAATGTCAACTTGTTATGACAAAAACCGAATAACGTTAATGACAGAAGTCATAAACGTTTATGACAGAATTCATAAACGTTTATTACTTGTTTTTAAAGTTTATGACAATTCATGATAGTGTCATAGTTATGACAGTGTCATGCCACGGTTATGTCAATACTGTTAAGTAAAGTATTAGCGACTTCTTTTCTACCAACAATGTTTTGAGCTGCTCAGGGGGTATTTGACTAAAAACTATTTCAAAGGGGGTACAAAAACAGTTTCAGAACGATTCATCCAACACATATTTCCAAGTTAGCTTCATAGTTGTTTTTAGAGGCAATATTATTACAACCTAACTTAATCTGTCTTTAAAAGCAGTCAATATGGCAAGTGAGCGTATGCTGAGTTGCACTTCTAGAGAGTGTGTCATCGCATGCTAAATTAGATATATGGAGTTGTAGCTAAACTGTGAAAACCCATGCAGCAGTCTGTGATCCTCACTGGCAGCCCTGGCCTAAGGGGTGCAGGATGGGAGGGGTGCAGCCCCGGCTCACCGACTGAGGATAAGTCTGCCACAAGGAGTGACCACTGACACCACGTGTCACAGCGTAGACAGATGTGACCCTTAAGCCTCACTGGCAGCCGCTTGGGCAGAAAGCCCACGGATCCAGAATAGGGGGGTGGCGGATGGGGCTTTCGTCCAAGGGATTGTGGTTATTAAGGATCTGTATTGAGGTCAGGTCTCTCTGTCTGGCTGCTAACAACCCGACAAGGCTTGGAAATTAAGGAGCAGCAAGTCTGGTCCACTCTACCTTTCACCTAAAGCAGAAAGTCTTGTCCGAGGGTAAGCTACGTCTCCTACATTAAATGACTCACTTTCACAAAAGAAAAAAAAAATCTCCTTTCCAGAAATAGGCTAAAGTCATAAATCATGCACGCACAGGGAAAAAAAAGTCTTGAGTCTCGGAAACACGTTTCCCAAAAATAGTTGGAGTCTAAAAGACCCACTTTATTTGCACTGAAAAAGATATGATTCCAAGGGACTTTTATAGTGTTTAGAAACGATTCCATAGATGAATGGATCCTTGATGTGCCCTGTACAGTGAAAACCATCAGTTCAGAAGTGAGCTGGAGATATGGATACATAGTGCTCTAACATTGGGTTAGTACTGCCAGGGTTACGGGGCTTACAGTTAAACAGAAACATGAGTTCATACAGTTAGAAGGCTTGGGTGTCATCTGGGGGGCAACGTATGAATTCCAGCTCCTACCTCGCTTGCTGTTTGCAACGTGGACAGAAGTGGCTGTGGACAATGCAACCTGAGGAGCTACTAGACAAATTAAAAGAAACAAACAAAAAAAAAAACATGATATTGCAATTAAACATAAAACGTAATGTCAGAGATTGAAAAATACTGAGCATCATGCTGAAAATAAATGAAACTGTAAAAAAAAAAAAAAAAAGAAGTAAGAAACATACGCAATAATGATGAATGATGGCATTGGGAAATAAGGAGTGACATTGCCAAGTGAAGTTGGCTGCATGTAGCAGCATCTGTTACAAATGCCTTAGATACCGAACAATTCAAATATTATGGTCCCTCTTTTATGCTTCATCTCATTAACAAGTGCTTTGTATAATTCGAAAAAGCCTCTGTGTATGTTTCCCCAGACAGAAACTATCCCCTGACAAACTACTCTCCACCTTGGCGGAGGCCAGCCAACAATTTTCACCCTATAAATTTGTGCACAAGAGCATGGGCAGGCGAACTGGCTAGCTGTGAGCACATCAATCCCTCGATTCCTTTCCAGTCATAAAACAAACAGTGGGAAAAAGAAATAATAGCTCCAGCCGCTGCCATTGTACTCGGGTTTGACATAAGCCCCTGACACATACACTGTGTGCGCTTCGCCGCGGTCATGGAAACTCAGAGCTGAGTGGTTGTGTGCTAGTCGTTTGCGAGGTGGCTGCACATCACATCTGCACGATGGATTAGGCTGAGATGAGTCTAACATCAATCTGCATAAGAAACGCTGTGAAACCTCTCCTGCTTTTCTTCCTGATATGCTAAGATGGGACCGAGAATCCCTGGAAGCTCTGTGCCTAATTAAAATCGAGTGTGTATGTATGAATGTACACATTGAGAGGATAATGTACGCCACTGCAGCATGTTGCTACATGGCTGCCCTGTGAATGCTCGAGCCTCCGCTGCAGGAGCCCAAACCCTTTATCAGAAGCGAGACAAGCAGGCTGAGGAGGATTTTGTTTTGGTTTGTCAGGAAAATCAGCAAGATTGGAAACGGGGGAAGATGGTACCCACAAAAATCTACCAAAGAGTCATTTATTTTGCTTCTATGCAAACACCCCTAGATAAATGAATCTGTAAAAAAAAACAAAGTCGTTGCGTATTCTTAGATGCCTACCTTCTTTTCGGTTAGCGACACCTAGCGATGACACATTCGGCCGAACTGCGTGCAATTGAGAGAAACCAGGAGTTATTCATGTGCACTTGTGTGATACACCTTAGAGATAATCTAGAGGGTTGGGGTGGGGACTAGGTGGTAGTGTACACACACAACTGGAGACACGGACATGTCCAGCATGACTCAAATCACTAAATAGCGAATACAATGGGGCAGGGCTGACATGGACGGGCAAAGAGAATGCATCCAAGGACCCATTTGGGAGAGACGTTGTATGCAATTTGTGTGACTTCCATGGGCTCGTTGTGTATGTGTGTGTATGTTTATGGCAATGGCAATGATGAGTGAAAAACGGAAGAAAAAGGATTAAACGCTCGTAAACTTGGCACTTAAGTCATGATTAATGCAAGCGAGTCTAAACTATGTATAGCAAATTAAGAAGTTATGGGGCATTCTGTTTAATTCATCACATCGACTATGTAATCAATATCTAATTACAGTGTATTTCTGGTGAAGGAATAACAATGAATAAATAATGGCAGGTGTTGGGACTTGGAATGACGGACTGCTGTGGGTAGTATAACCTCATGATTACATACAAGTCCGTATTTCCGTGTCAGGGAAATACTTTGCGGTTGGAAATGGAGAGGACTCAAGCAAAGGGAGGAATACGGATAAGTTTCCCCATCGTGCCCCTTCATCTCTTTACTTGATCTTTCTGTCCTTTGCTATTGACTCCATGAATCATGCAATCTTGAGTAATTAACATCCAGTGGTGTCTTGGCAAGAAGCCCATTGCCCTAACTATATTGTATCAAATACAAGACTGCTGTTTAGGTTAAATCATTGTAGAAATGCCTTATTCACATGGAATATTCGTTTCAAATGTCTTTTTTATTACTACTGGAATTAAGCTTTGAGCTCGGCATGTCTGCACACTGACAATCACTTTTAAGCCCCCCTAACATTACCCGTCGTTGATTTCAAAACTGCATGAACAAAAGACTATCATGCAGCATCTCCTGTTTAATCCCCTTCTTTCATTCATTTTCATCTCCCAAACAAACGTTTTGCAATGTATCCTGCTGTGGGATTCTGGCATCGGAGATGACTGCGACATCTCCAGTGGGTTAAAGTCACTTGAGTCACCCGATAAGAGTCTCTTTAAAAGTGATAGTTTAACAAATAAAGAGAAAAAGGCCAAACCGCATTGTTGCTCAAACGCATATCTTTTACATTGTCAAATCCCTTGTTTTTGTTTGAATTTAGAGCCTGTGTTAAGTGTTTAGCAGTGAAGCTGGTTGCTCACAAACACAAAACTGACTCACGAGGACATGAGCAATTAATCAATGACAACACAAAGTACATGTATCATCTGAGAAAAAAACTAAAATCACACGTGATCAAACCACACTGTCAGGATCTACAACCGCTAATTGGTTAAGTAAGTTCATCTTTAAGTATTCTGCTTTGGCAATTGATTAGATGAAATACACATCTGGCTGCCATTAATTATTTTGTTATGGGGAATATTCAGGTGAGGCGAGCTAAATGAGTGGTGACGGACTTTAATCAATGCCGTACCCATAATGAAATGCAATCTTGCAGAGCCAGAATTGTTTTTTTTAAATATTAATTTCCCTTTAATGGTCCGCATTAGCCAATTCTGCCTGGCTTAATAAACTTAAAATAGAATTGAGAAAAGTCAATAAGGAATTCAATTACCTTCAAACAGCAACATAAAAAGTGCTGTGCTTTCTTTCTGTTTTCACAATAGCTTAGCTTCAAGTCCATTTTACAACTTCAAGGTTACTCCTTACTTTATTTTGTCCACTCTATTCTTACTTTATTAATAACGAGACGTAACATTGCTTTGTGTTTTCACTGAAAACAGCCTCAACCTCCTCAGAGTGTGTATTCTTTTGGGTTATGCCGCTTCTCTGGGAGGCTGCTGTGACAGGACAGCCATTCGCAAGAACTTTGAATCGCCGTGGGCCAATCTGGATGAGGAATGAAGACTTTGGTTTGTCAGAGTGTCCTCTCTACATAACCCCCCTCTGCGAACACACACTCACACACTTATCAGCATTCACACTCTCCCCGGGAAGGATTTGAGGACAGCCTTTGGACATAGTCTGGCCTGGCATTTGGATGGGACAGAGAGGACTGAAGTGAATATGTATGCATATACAGTATGTATGAGGAGCATGCACACACACACACGCCACACACACACTAAGCTACTGTCAGGCCATGCATGGAGTGGAAGCATACTTTCTAAAGTTGAAAAGGGGGAGGAGGCAAGCGGTGGAAGGTTGGGAGAGGGGTGGTTTGGTCTTCTTGGCCACATGTCCATTTCTGACTCATGACATAGCATCAGACTTTGCAACCAGTGTTCACTTTCCCTCTAAAGCCTGCTTAAAAACCACCTGGGAACAATCTGTTTTCACCCTGTGCCTCACACAGCATGTTTTGGGAAACTTGCCCAGTGATCATCTTAGCCCTTAAATGATGAAAACAAGTCTGCATGTGTCATCCATGTGTCCCTTGGTGCATATAACTTGGCTTGCTAACACTTGAGCATTAACTAGATATTGAGTTAAAGTAAGCCACTAGCATTATAGTGAGAATAAGCACTTGGAGATTAAAAATAGTTCAACATTTGGAGATTTTTCAATTATTTAATGAGTTAGACGAGAAGATTGTCACCACACTTATGGATGTCTGTTAACTTTGAACAGAGCCAGGCTAGCAATTCCTCCTGCTTTAAGTCTTTGTGCCAAAATAAGCTAAGCTAACTGCCTCCTGGTTTCAGTTTCATATTTGATGGACACCTATGAAAGTTGTTCTCTTGACATGAAAGCAAATTCCTCAGACTGGTAAACTATTCTTTTAAGCTCAATGGTTATTCATTTTAAATTATGTGAATCTGGCAATGCGGTGTGCAGCATAGGCAACACAACATGACCCACAAGTAAATTGCTTTATATATCTTCTTCTTTATTTATATATATATATATATATATATATATATATATATATTAATATACAGACAATTGTATGCAAGCCAGTAATGTTTTGCTACGAAAAGTCAGCTGTCTTACTTTGGATGAAGATAATGGACTTCATCACTCCTACCAGTACCTGCTTAAATGTTAGCATGAAACATCAGAGCCAACAATATTCCAGCTACAGCATAGACAAAATTACATTGTGCTTCATAATCCTTTACATTTTAAGATGATCATTGGGGCCAATTTATTATAAACATGCAAGTCTCTGTAAACCTCAGCCAGTCTATGTGGGTCCAGGATCTGACAGGGAGGGGGCAATTTGCAAATCAATCTGCTGCCCCGGGAACAGAGGATTCTAACTCAGAACAGGGCAATGAGAAAAAAGATAAAGAGAATTGAGCCAGGCTGTGAATGCACTTTGATTTGTTCAATACAATCCTATGGTTCCTGCATCACACTGCCTTCCAGGCAGCGGTAACCTGAGACATGGCACCTCTCTTCTTCCTCCCCCTCCTAAGGGGCTACTGGTTGACCAAGAAAATACCAGCCCAGGCGCTTGCGGCTTATATTAAAATGACCTCCTGTGACATTATACTGCCAGAGAGGTCTTGGCACCTTAATAAAGTCTAGATGCCATTTATTTATAATGCATGGGAGAGAAGAGAGAGAAAAAATGACATTCTGCATGCAGACCAAGCAAGTGTTATCTGGTTGTGTTGAGTCTGGATAAAATAAATTAATATGCCCACATCATGACCATATAGCCCCCAGCTATTGATTATCTTGTCTTTCCAAAAAACAAAGTAAGTTGCTGAGTGATCTTTCGTAGGAAGATTGGAATCAGAAATGAACACTTGGCACCAAGGTCAGGGATGTATGGTGAAGGGTGGCACAATAGGCAAAGCAAAGCATCAAGCATACACATAGTTCCTTGGTAACTTGTACTTACTAACTGGACCAATGTTATTAGGAATACCTGCAAGAAAGAGAGAGAACAAAATCACAACTTCAATTAAGAATGCAACAACGGCAACCTTTCTCCTTGAGTTGTTAAGACAAGTTCGGACCAGGAAACATTGATCCGCAATTTGTTGCAGGGTTGTGTCAATGAATTGACCTTTTTGTGTGACATCCTGTTGTGTTCTTTCACCCCCTAAGCACAAGTAGACTTTAAGTTTCACAGTTACTGTTTTCTGTCAGATTGTTTATAGATCTCGATGTTTCTGACTGCACTTGAAGGCAGCTTCATTTCATGGAGAAAGATAGAAAGAAAACAGACTGAGGGACTGTGTTTTGTTGTGGCAGGAAACAGTCCGCTGTTACACAAACTCCTGAGCAGTTCAGCGCATGTATTACTTTTGTTACCCTCGTAGTGTCTTAAAAATTTCTTGTAGCAGCAATAGAGGCAGTGATGTTTCTTGTTTACTGTACAACACTTTCACACCTTCTCAAAACTGAGTGACAAGTTTAATCGCCAGTTACATGACTGGCCACCACAGTGTTGCGTTGGGTTGCGTTTCTCCATAAGTTGAGTCGGTCTCAACTGTTCACTGCAGCCTAAATGCCCTCTCCCTATCTAAAAATGAATGGGCAGACCTGCGTTTTCGCCGGACAATCTGATGGCCGACGCAGGCAGTGTGACTTCAGCTTAGTCCTGCATCCAGTTGATTGTGTTCCCAACAGCAATACTTGTGATTCATCTTGATAACACTTGAAATGACACATATCCGTGGCACCCAAAAAAAAACTACTCTACACCATGATTTGATAGGGTTGCCTTTGGCACGTTTAGCTTCATGGTTCTTTGGTTTCTCCTGATTTCCTTCATTATTTTTGCTTTGATGTTCCTGTTGTTGCCAGAAAATGTCAATGCTGCCGTCTCACATAGCAAAAGGTACACAACTGAAAATGTCTCAACATCACGGAAAAAACAATTTCTGAAAACACCACAAGCTTATGGACAGACTACAATATTTAAGATATTTGAAAAGTTAAAAAGTTGCATACTGCTTTGAGACACACACTGAGGCACATCCGTCTTTAAAACATGTGTTGCCAAAGAACCACAAGACAGAATTGTCATGCACACAGACACACAATGACACACATGGCATATCAGATGACATCATAGGTGGCAAACTCAGCCTCTGATGCCTTAGGAGGACATGTCTTATCCTGCTGCCTGGCTGTCCATACCTACATCAAGCAATGCCTTGTGCCAGACAGCCACTGAGCAGATAATACAGTCTATCTCATCCCCATGGTGACCGGATCTCTCCCACACCAGGACGTTGTCTGGCTGTAGATCTGAGGAGATTGAGACCTTCATAGGTCTCTTGTGCCGATCATTTCACCATCTGATCTGACATCTCGGTTTGGGTACTAATTAGGACTGTGGCGGCTTCAGACACCCTAAAGCACAGGCGGCTGAAGGACTTTGCCATTTGTCCCTGTTTGCATCTGTATGCTTCAAAGGAACCTGAACACACCGGCAGTGTATTATTGGTCGGCATTTGATTTCAGAGAAATTTGCTATTACAACATTGACGCCAGCTCCACTTTTTTTAATCATCTTTTTGAACGGAGGCCCTCCCTCCTTTTTGCTCTACCCCCTGCCCTCAATAAGGCAGCCTGCCCACAAAAACAAACAACCCCCTCACCATGGGAAGACGAAGCATGCTGGGCAATAGGAGAAATGTGCCCACGTCAACTAGAGAGGAAGAAATTAAATGAAAGGCAGCGTGCTCTCTTTTCTAGCTCACCACACTAGAAACACCTTGGGCTGAGGAAGCTGAGGAGGCAGGGAGGCATCTGTGCAGGATTTTTTGGTGGGGCTTTTCATCTAATGGAGCTGTCACAAAATGTCTCCATGTACTCATGGAAAACACGAGGATTTCCTGAGAGTGGGCATGTGTTTGCGTACGTGGACTTTAATCAAACTTGTGTCATTCAATCACTCTTCCTCTGATCTCTGACTGCAAGCTGTATTTAGGATCCAAATCTGTGACCAGTCTGAAAGCTGTGAAGTGCAGGAGGCTATGCTGACATATGGAGGAGGAGCATAATAGATGTCAAACCTCAAGGGGGTGGGCAGATGCTAACCGGGAGACAGGAAGGACAAAAGGCAAGGACAATCCCAATCACCTTACTCACAAAGTACAGTTGGATTTGGCAGAATTGGTTCTGAGCATTACGATATTGATAAAACAGAACAGTTAAAACTACACTACACAATCAACCAATCAATTTACAAATATGATACTGTTAAGGGTTTGTGAAGGGTAATATCAACATAATAATGATAACAGTTGGAATAGATTGACTGAACCAACTTTAAAAAATGGTGACAAAAACCCAACCAGTTTGACTAATAATCAAGAAGTAAACAGACTCATGCATTTTTCTATTTAATCAAGTTCAATTTGTACTTTAAATGAAGTTAGAAAAGTTCCTCCAGTCTACAGCTACTTATACATTCTACAGTTAAATATGTATCGGTTTAATATGTAGGCTAATTGGCTGTCGCTAAGCATCTCCCACAAACAAAAATTGTCCAATTATAGCTTAGCAATCATTAGAGTTGGTCCAAGCGGTGTCCATGGGACAAGAGCAATACTGTGATATTACAGAGAGTTGTGTTACATTAAATTACATGTCATTTAGCTGACGCTTTTATCCAAAGTGACTTACAATTGCTATATACAGTATGTCAGAGGTAGCACACCTCTGGAGCAACTATGGGTCAGTTATCTTGCTCGGGGACAGATTGGTTGATGTTCCACAGTGGGAATTGAACCCAGATCTCCCACACCAAAGGCATGTGTCAATACCGACTGTGTCATCACGCAGTGGATATGATATATGTTTTTGTTTCAACATTTCCATAGCCAGGAACACAAGACCAAAAGTGTTAAGAATTGGATTACATTGGATTAAACTGAATTGGTCAGTTCTCACATAAGCTGCAAATGTTTGCCTGCCTGGCTACAATTGTGTTTTGTTAGAAAGAGCAATATATTTTTTACATGCATATACAGGAAAACTATTTAGCCTTAAACATTAAAAAAGTAAGCAGAAGACCGTGTTTTTCAACCAAGTCATTGGACAATCGTCAGCCAGTGTTGCCAACTCTTTTCCAATTAAAGTAGCTAGCTCTAGCTCCAAAAGTTGCCAAAAGTCACCAAACGACGTCATATATAATTTTTTTCATTTGACATTCTGACTGCCTGCTGCTTACAGTGCAAAAGGGGAGGGAGGAAGACCCCATGTTGGCAGTTGGACTGTGAGTACTCTGAGCTGCATGCAGGGAAATATTTACAATATAATATGTCTCGCTTTTTCCCCTTGATAGTTTGAAATTGCTAAATTAGTTGATAATCAACTTTTTAGAAATAACAGTGTCAGAAAAAAACGCTACATCTAGCGAGAATATTGCTAATTTGGCACCACTGATGTTAACTTTAGCTAGCTAGCTAAAGCTGATGAAATCTGCCAGCTACAATTTTAATAAAGCTTGACAGGCTTAGCAACAGTATGTTGCAACCTCTGTTTCCTGTGTTGTGTGATTCAGCTGTCTCACTGACGCTGCAGGTGCTCGTTACTGTAACATGGAACACCTGAGAGTTCCCAGGTTAATTAGACCTGGCTGTGGTGCAGCTGCTGGTTGCCGTGGTTCCAGTTCTCCCTTTTGTCTATTGGTTTGGTTATGTTGTTTTAGTTTGTCTTTATGCTTTGTCTGCACACCACACACACACACACCCTTACACTTACACTTACACTTACACTTACACCACTGACCATGCTGACAACCACATGACAATAATCTTTTAATTTGGTTTAATTCGATTTAATAAAGTATATTTTTGTTGAACGTTTTATGTTCTGTCTCTTATTTGTTGTGGTCTATAGGAGCCGGGTCATAACAAGTAATCAGTTATCAGCAAAAAGTGAATTATGTATGTATGTAATATGCAGTTTCTACAATAAAATGTGTAACCAATCAGTTTCCTTAATTATATCACATTTGGACGCCATTATGCATTACACATGAATTATACAAGGTTTCTCCAGCTTCTCACTGTGTTTTAGCTTTTGAACGGAACTGTTAAAAAAACAGAAGAAATAAACAGCAAGGCAGTGCTAAAAAGGGCTTGGTTAGGTAGCTGAATGCACACACAGGTTCTATCTACATCTAGTCTGGCAGATTAGCAGGGGACCCACTACATTAAACAGATAGGCATTTAAGTATATATTTCTAAAAGCAGAGAGAAAGAAAGAGAGGTGACTTCCATTAGTGTGAATCATTAAACTGTAAGTTTATCATTTGAACAAATATTTGTCATAACTTATTTAACTTATAACTTATAATTTGTCTGTTCAGAGAAAATGAACACTGTGTTGCACTGTACCATCTGAACATGTATGCTTTTTGCATTCAGCTAAATGTCAATGACTGGAAGTGTGGAACCCATCACATGTTATGAAGTCAAAATGACAACTCATTTGACAAATTGCTGGACTAGTTGTGGGTCAAATGACCTTTTCTTCCAGGTCATAATATGGAACACCAGTGGCCTGTCAGTGCAATTATTTGCCACTTTACAAACAACCTGTGGGGTTTGAGCATATGTCCAGGATCTCATGTCGGGTCATTTGATTATTCTCAATCACTGTCATTTCCGATCCCCTTCACCTGCTTGGCTCCGCCATTACGGGGCACGGGCTGCAATCTAATTTTGTCCTATCGCACAGGAAGAGCATTAGGAACTGCTTATGTTGATGCTGTGCTCCATTGATTTGTATGAGTTATGCAGGGATCATGGTTGTGAGCCTCATGGTTGCAAGCCACTGGGTGATGAACATGATCTCCGAGGGTTGTGCAATTCACTGAACATGATCTGTGCCTATGCCTTATGTCTATGTAAGTTCAGCACATGCGACAGAACACACACACACACACACACACACACACACACACAAATGTGGCCATTGAAATAAAGTGGAGTGCCTGACTTGTGTAGGGCATCAACTGATTTACAATGATCATTGAATCAGAGAGCTGTGTGGTTTCAAGTCTCAGTGTTTGATGTTCATCCTTCTCTGCTTCAGTTCCACTGTCATCCATTCAAGACCATAACTGTAACCTTGCTAATGGATTATCAAAAACCAATAAGATGTCTTTATGTCAATAATGTCTTTTGGCGCAAAAGGCTTTACATCTTCAGCATACATTCTATTTCCTCACTGAACAAGCTATTCTGTTATTTAAGCGATGTTCACAGTGCAGACAAATCCTATTTGTTTCTTTCTTTTTTCAGACAGACTCTTATATGCAAGTGATCTGTTTGGATTTGTGTGTACCAACATTGTCAACCTCTCTGCATGGGTTGCTGCAGTAAGGTGGGAACATGAGAAATGGAGGTTGGTAGTATGTAGTAGCAGCATGGATTCAGCTCAGCACATGTCGTCATGTCTCGTGTAGCGAGTGACACAAAAGACAATTTCAAATCCGGTTTGGGCGGCCGGATCTTTTGGACTGAGACACATCTGTAGAAATCAGATTGGAATCATATTTTAAACGTCTTCCAAATGTGGTTTGGATCCCATTTACAAAGATCGCATTTTGTGGTTTTTTGCTGTCTGGATATTTTTAAATCAATCTGAATGCAATCTGGATATGACAACAACAAAAACAGATTTGGGCTTGCAGTCTGGCTTTTTCCCCCTGAATGTGTAACATGTACAAAAGAGGACAACAAATTTGGCAGATAAGATTCTGCTTTAAATAGTACAGTTGGCTTGGAAGCTAGAGTGTGTGTGTGTGTGTGTGTGTGTGTGTGATTACATTGTTTCTGTCAGTATCCATTCGGCATTGACCTTCGATGTGTCTCACCTGTTTGGCTTGGCGCAACTTGGACTACTTTAGAAGGGGGGCTTATCTGCTGAATTTCCACCGCAGGCAAAGTTTGTAATTACTTTCCCTGGCTGCCATCATTTTTTAGCAATCCATCATCATCTGAAGCTCTTTGGCTATATGGCGCCCAGCGATGCTGACAGGCATTGCTAACTGGTTAGCAGTGGAAAGGCAGCAAAAACACAAGCACACGGCATACAACTTGATAAAATTCCTCAGGAGCAAAATTACAGCTTGCCCCACCAGAGTCCCCGGCTCGCTCGCTCCCTCTAAATGTGTAGATCTGAATTAAAGGTGGCAAGACTTAAAGTGCCTGGGAGCTAAGTGGGAAAAAGAACAGTTTAAGAATTCAAGGAAGGAATGAGGTGTACGTTGGTGGTGTTAGCTATAGGGGGAGGAATGAAAAACAAAATCTGAAGTTGGAAGAAACAAATATTTGAAAGAAAGATTACCGTCACAGCTGCATAGAGCCGAGATGTGGGAAAGGCAGAGCAAACAAGCTCAGTCTCTGGGGTGGTTGGGGGTGTTGTGGGAGAGAGAGAGAGAAAGAGAAAGAGAGAGAGAGAGAGAGAGAAAATGCAAGCATGAAACAAAACCAAGAGATGGAGCGAGAAAAGGCGGAGGCAGAGGAATAAAAAGAAGACAATGGTGGTGAGGTAGAAAGGCTCAAAGAGCAACAACGTGAGAGGATGCAAAACAACAGACGATGAGTTTTACAGAGAAAAAAGAGAAAGCAAATGGGGTAAAATGAAATTCAAATAGCTGTGGAAAAAGGAATAAAAACACAAAGTGGGTGTTGTGTAAGAAGTAGAAGATGGAAGTGAAGCTATGTTTTATGTTTATTGTGCGGAAAAGTGTTCATGTGTGTTTATGCCTAAACACAGGGCACTAAATGAATACATAGTCAAGCTGTGGGCCTGATGAAAACAACTCATATGTGACATAGAACAGTCGGTCTCACAAAGCTCACTGTGTGTAGATTTAAAACGCAATCACACATAAATAAATAAAATGAATGCCTTTTTTTTTATCAAGCAATAGTAAGCAATTTTGCTGACATTGTAGTTGGAACAATGTATTGGCACGTGTGTGTAATGTCATTACATGAGTGCTTCATTAGTGTGCTATTAGCAAAGTAATGTGATTACACTAATGCGTTAGTAATGTGCTACCCAGGGCTCCTTAAACAGTATTAATTACTATAATCAATTTTTAAACATCTTATTTTTCAAGGCAGTTTGCTATATTTGGGCAAACCATACACATTCTACACATACACATAAAATCTGAACAGGGGCAAAAATTCAGCCTTGGCATTATAGCCACACAGGCCCACATTACCACGCCCATGCAGCCCCACCCACAGAATTACTTCTGTTAACAAATGGTGAAATGAATACAAGCAGTACCTAATGAAACAGATTTTTTAAACATTTAATTTAAGTGACTGGCAAACAATGCTTGCTACTTTTTTAAAGAACAACAAAAAAAACAAGAAAAGGAAAGCGGAAGTTGTAGCGTCTGTGTGACTGTGTATGCTGTCTGTTAGTGTTGTTTGTATACTGTCATTCTCTACAGAATGTTGTTCTTTGTTGTCAATGTCTGTCTGTTCACTTCTCCTTGTTTCTCTCTGTTGACACTGTAGATATTGCCTCTATACAATCTCTTACTGCAACTCTAACTCTGCAATTTTAATACTTATAATTATATAATAATTAATTATTATTATTAACTAACCTAATGTACAGTTAAGTTCAAATGTATCTACATGTAGACATTATGATAATTGTCATACGTGTTCCCCTGTATTGTAGAGGTAATTACAAACCCAAAGTACATTTGTGTGTCATTGTTTTATTTCCCCTAGCTCTACCACCCCCCTAACTGTTTCTACTAGGCCTACAGCAGCATCCTTCCTCACAGCACTGCTACTATATACACTGGTATATATACATTATATAGTTATTTAGGAATTAAAGTATGCTGAAGTGATATATATACAGTATATACTCTATATATACTTTTTGGGTATGTTTATATGTGTATATAGACATATGTGTATGTGTCTCTATATGTACAGTATGTATACAGCATGTTTATATATATATATATATATATATATATATATATATATATATATATATATATATGTGTTTGTATGTTTGTCTGTGTGTGTGTTGTATATAGAGAAAGAAATTCATATTATTTAATGGAGGGCAAGGTAGTGACTCTAGAGTCATAGTGAGAGAAACCAAGTGTCTCCCCTGTGCTTTCTGACCACGGTGGGAACTCTGTAGCAGGAAAAGTTAACCCTCTCGGAACGTTATGTTGTTTATGAAGAAGGAGAACCAGGAAATGAGTCGGGGGGAATGCAACGCTACCAAGCCATGGCCGAGAGACGGGCGTTGTCGCGACGTGTAGTTAAGTTTTTCGAGAGGTGCGCGCCAGGATAAGGCGTAGGGTCCAGAGGGGTCTGCGGGGGTACGCTGTCGATTTGACACAGAAGCATAAAACAGCCATCAGGCGGTGGCATCTGGTAGGTCTGCATTAGGTACACTAATTAGAAAACAGAAGAAGAATGCAACTTGTAGGTCATATAAATAAAATAATATTTGTTGTTATTTTGAGTGTAACCTCCAGATAAGACAGCACTACTTTTTTCTCTCCATCAGGGACCAAGAACTGCAGGGTTTTCAGTCAGACGGTGCGGGGCTAATGTGGATCTTCTCTCTAGGCGGAGGATGAATCATTACAGTGAAATCCGCTGCATGTCCACGCCTTACACAGCTTTGATCAAAGGAGATCTGAGGCTGGCTTCAGCTAAATCTGAACAACTGTCTCCTAATCCTGTCCTTAAAATCTATTCGTTTTATCAAGCTGCAGACAAATGAAGACCTAATCTTTAAAAAGTTTCCAAAATAGATAATAAAATAAATCTATACGTATTTGCACAGAGAAAAAGACTATGACTATGTGATTTGTCATATGTTGATTAAATGCCCAATGGAAGTGTCTAAATTCTGGCACCACAACAGTTAATTTGTGTGTTATCATAAGAAAAAGGCTGCAGGTGATTGGTAGGATCTGTTATTCAGGATCAAATTATCATTCATCATCCAACTCAACTCATTTACCAGGCTGTCACCATGAAGCAAGGTAGCCCTCCTCTTAAATAACTATACAATAACAATAACAATACAGCTGCTTGTGTCACAACGTAAATACAAGTCAGGATCTTCCAATCCGTTCTCACTCCAATCACGTAAAACATGGACGTTTAGACAGTGGCTGTCCACGTCTTGTGCAACAAAAAAAGCACCTTTCGGCATGTGTGTAGAACGTACCGGGGAGAGCAGCATCTAGACTGGGTTTAGCGAGTAGTACGTAAGGGCGAAATTCTGCATGGGGAGGTTGGTCGGGGGTTTGATGGCTCAAACACAGGACTTTCACCCAGGAGAGCAGGGTTCGTTTCCTGCGTGTGTCCTTATTCGTCCTGTTAGTGCCGCCTGTCAGGGAGGCTGCTTTCTTCTTTAACCAGCCCGTTATTCTTAGTGTGGAGGAACCATAAGTCCGCCCACGACGTTTTCCTTAACCTAACAGCATCAAAAGGGACCAACCAAGCGCGCTTAGGTAAAGCGTTTTATATGACACTAAAGGAGACTTTTAGCGTCAATAACAATGACAAAGGCCCCTGACCAAGCGTCCGCATTTTACGAGATGGGAGTGAGAATGTTTTGGTTCTTCACGACCTCCGATAGCTTCGCTTTGTCCTTTCCTACAAGCTTAGCTTCTCTTTCACTGGTAACAATTATTTTTAATTTGCATTTGTGAAGAAATTTACCCTGGGTGAGGTCAGAATGCATCTTTAAATGGATGAATAACTATAAAGTTGGGAATCTGCAGAGGGATTTTAACATTCCTGATGAATAATGTATCCGCGTCTGTGCATTTGGCAAATTAAAGCTTTCATCAGTTTACAAAATATTATCCTACAAAATAGAATTCAGCAAGCTACACTAGTTTGTAAAAGCAGTCGAGCAGTTTTGAACTCCAGTATGAAGCAACGTTGTTGGATACATCTGCTGATGCTTTGAAACCCAGCACTTGTGTCTCTCAAAAGATTTGTTTTAGAAACATTTAGGAAAGTAAATTTCATTATTTGTCTGTTAATTACCACAATATCTAATACAACATGACAGATGTAAGTAAAGGACTTGATCTGAAGATCCTATCTGGATTCTTTGAATTGAACCAGCATTGAACCAGCATGTGGCCATTTATTCAGCTTGTTTTTATGCAGATCCAGATGCAGTGTCTATCATTAACATATTCAAATTTGTAACATAAATATATGTCTGAACTGTCATTGCTTTCCAGTATCTTTTCTGTTGAATGGCCATTAGTGTGTGCACACGTTCTGTACGTGTGTGTGTGTGTGTGTGTGTGTGTGTGTGTGTGTGTGTGTGTGTGTGTGTGTGTACTTGTTTGAGTTGAATCCACTTGAAACCTTAAAGACTTATTATGCTCCTTTTCAGGTTCAAAATTGTATTTAGAGGTTGTACCAGAATAGGTTTACATGTTTTAATCTTCAAAAAATACTATATATTATTGTCACACTGCAAGTTGCTGCAGCTCCTTTTTTCACACTGTGTGTTGACTGAGTGAGGCATCTCACTTCTACACACTGACACGGGTTTGTCACAGAAGTTAAAGCTGGACTATAATACTGCTGTTTGGAGCAGTTTGTATTTTGGGGGTGGACTTTGGGCTTTTTCACTTTGTAAACTTTGTGTAAATCCCAAGAACAAAAAAGATATATAACACAAAAAAGGTAAGGGGAAAAGCCAGAAAGCATAATAGGAGCACTTTAACTTGAGCAGAGTTGCTACTGATTCCACGGACATCCAGCATTTAAGCTAAACTTAGCTAATCTTCCAACCAGGTCTCACGGCAGTTTATGAAATGGCCCCATTATTTTTGATCTATTGATTTGTCAACAGGGACAGGATTTTATCGTTTATTTGGGAACGAGACCATTTCATGAACTGCCATGAGACTGGGCTGCCGCAGTCTGCTGCGGGGGACAACAGCGGCCACCGGGACACAATCCGCAGCCTCTGGGGGACGCAACAACGAGGAAATGAAATGCCACACGCCGGCAACAACAACAGGACGGATGGTTTGACCCATCGACCAATACTGCTCGCTACTGTAATCATGCTGTAATCATGAAAGATGCCTTCCGTTAAAATATATTAGATCGAAATTCCTGCTCACCACCACGAAAAAACTGAGAAAATTGTGTCCCTGTACACGAATCAATAGATTAAATAACGTCACTATTTCACGGACTGCCGTGGCATTGGGCTGGATCTTCTTTTGATACTACTACTACTGCAGACACATACAGGGTGCAGAAAAGTACTATTCTCCAAATCCAGTTTTTAGTTTAAAGTGCATTCAATGATTTTTTTTCCCTTTAATATAACATTCAGGATACATTTTTACCATTTGAAATCAACTTTTCAAAGGCCACCCGTTATTGCCCCCCATCCATCGCCGGCTTCTATCTCCCTCAGTTTCCTCAGCCCTACAGTGAAATGAACTGCCATGGTTAATTCTCGAACTGATCCCTCTCCTTCTGTCTCCACACAGGGAGAAAGCTGAGAGACGGGTGGGGGTGAGAGTCATAGATGGAGAGAGGGAAAGCGAGAAAGACAGAGCCACCCCAGAAGGCTGAGTTAGCTGTGACAGAGAGTGATGCCCACTTCCCCTCCCTCTATCTCCGCCATCCTTTTCTCTCTTCATCACTTCTTGAATTCTGTTCTTCTTCTTCTTCTTCTTCTTCTTCTTTGTGCCATTGTAAGATGAAATATAGCCCCTCCCTAACTTCACACCCCCCTCCGGATAATGATTCATCGATCTCCTTATCGCATCAGACGACTCGATGGGCATAGTAAAAAGAAATTAAATCTTAATTAAATTTTCATCTTTGACAAATTTGTATCCAAGGAGCTGCCATATGCTCACTGGGTTTGGGGGAAATATTGAGAGGGAAGGGTACTTTTAGTATTTGTAGTTGAATGGGCTTGAACATTCTGGAACAGCACAAGGTGCATTTTTCTGTCAGCTTCGTGCATGTATTTTCTATTCAAGAGGGACAGAATCAAATTCCTATAGATTTTTCACTGCATTATTACATTATGGATTTTTCCCCTCCAAGACAAAGTATAATAATGCACTTTATACTAAGACTGTTTTTCATCACTTGCAGGGCAAAGGTAGTGTGTGTGTGTGTGTGTGTGTCCTTGGGTAGTGGAGGTTTGGATGAGCACCTGTTTCTGTGTGTGTGTGTGTGTGTGTGTGTGTGTGTGTGTGTCTATGTGTGTGTGTGTGTGTGTGAGTGTGAGTGTGTGTCACCTTTTTTAATAACGTGCTGTCAATCTGGGCTCTGGCTATGGCCATTTCACTAACCCTCCCTAAGTCTCATAACACGGATCCTCTGGGATGAAGAATAAGTCATCAGCCAGTGGCAGAGAGTCCTCGAGCACCGCAGAGAAAGGCAGAAATCACAGCGGATGCAATAAGGGGACAGGAGGGGATAAAACTCCCTGCTGCTTCAGCTGATGTATGGCAGGCGAACTGGAGAGGATAACAAGGACGGGATGGTGTTGACTGTCTTTATGCTAAACGTGAATCATATCAACGCAAAGGTCAATCATTCATTAATTAATGTATTCACTCACAGCTTATCTGCCCCCTAGTGCCCATTAGCAGCCATTGAGAAAGTGTAAACATGTCGACCTGGATCAAAGTTTAGCTATGGGGGGATCCAAAGAAACAATACACAGTGAGAGTTTGAGAATGTGTTGGAGAGAAAACCTTTGAAAAAATGAGGAAATGGAGGTAATATATCCCAAAGGTTTGCATGGCTTGTCAAAAAAAAGCTTTACATTTCTCCGTCTACCCAAGGCAAAGTTTATCTGCAGAGCCCAATATTACAAAAAGGAAGGGCCTTGTGCAAGAACATTTTTATATCTTCATCTTAAATCATCCTTTTTTCTATAAGGTCTGCTCATACTCAAGAGTACTACGAGTCCAATTCAGCACTCCATCTTAATTGCTCGTTTTAACTCGATGAGAGCCCACCGTTCATGAGTAGGTGTGAATTTTGGAATGATCATTAGCATGAACGCACCTCTGTTGCCACATAAGGGTTCCACACTGGCTGTGGACAAGTTTATTCACAAAGATGTCATAGAAGAGCACAAAGTAGAACTTTATACTGCAGAGATTCAAGTCAAAAACCAGCAGACAAATGGAACATATTAAGCAGTGTCAGTAGTCATTAAAGTTGATCCCAACTAATTACTATCGAAGGTTTATCATGCGCACGTGCCACATTCAAACCAATCTGTTCATACAAGGCCCCTGTCTCATTGGGCTAACAGGCCCACATGAACTAAGGTTCCCAGCACAGCCCAAGCTCTTGAGGAAGACAATGACAAATTTCTCATGTGATGTGACGTCACCACAAGACACTGGAAAAAAGAATAGACTACTGTAAAGCTGTCCTACTTTCTGCAGCCCAAGCGAGTAAATAACTGGTTCTATCCTACATTAGCATTGCAGCTGCAGCTTGGGTAAACCTTATTTATTCACTCTAATTTATTTATTATATCAGTGCAAAGTCCCTAAAGCTTGTGTCCGCACTGCAACTCCACAGGCACTTCACAATAATAATGATGATGCAAGATCATACAATCTGCTGATGGAATGGTTCATACATGGAACCCTGGTAGATGGCCCCTATAAATGAAAATGAATGTGGTGGAGTATTATAGTAGATTTATTTTAGACTGCTGTTCCCAATAATGACACCCTCCTAAAGTGTCATATGTATCATTATTACTGTTTATGTTTGTCCATGCCATTCTTATATGATACGACCTTGGGGTCAAGAGAAGAGGCCAACCATTGTGAGTGGGGAAGCCTTTTTCCGGAACGTGTTTCTAAATCATGTCTTGTTTTTTGCGGGAGAGATAAAAAATGGATGATACAGCTACATATTTTTCCCCAAAACGTCTAAAATCCTGAGTAATTTGTATGTAGACAAAACAAAGCAGGACACTAAGCACTGTAACATGGTAAAATCAGCAGCGTTGTTTTTTGAATAGAATAACTGTTGATCTCTTATTTATTGTTAGTCTTTTTCACTGAAAAGTACCTTGAACAAACTTTTTTGGGGCTCAATTCTCAATGTAAACAATAATCTAGTGCCTAATGAAAAAAATATGAGGCTTTCTTCTTGCTTGTACAATTTACAGTTCTCTCTCAGAATCTCTTTTGTATCCAAGCTAATTTGGTATTGGAACTGAATTTTCCCTCACCTAAATGATATCAAATTGGCAATGTAATCCAATCATCTTGTGAATCGGAATTGAATCGATTTGGGAAATCACTGGCGATACCCAGCCCTACTTAGTATGATTTGAATAACCTCTTCAGTGGAATGTTGCTGATAATATCTACGCACAATAAATTTGAGTTAGTCCTACCACAAACGACAATACAGAGTCAGTAGAAAGGAAAAAAAACTCATATGCACAAATTATGTATAATCATAGATAATAAGTCATTGCTTTGTTTATTTTAACAGCTCCGGAAACACTGTTCTCAGTTATTATAGTTGAACCAAAGTTTAACAAAGAAGTGCTCATTTCATAAGGTCTGCAAGTCACTTTCCTTTCAATACAGATAAAAAGAAAAGCTTGTAATTAAAAGGTAAAGGAAACTGAAACCCTGACCCTACAGGCTGAGTTTGTACAGATGGAGGAGAGAGCATGCTTTTTAGTCAAAGCACTGACTTGGTGACGTGGCTGTGATATTAATCAGACACAAGGCATTTTCAGGCAGAGGCAATATAATCTTACTGCCCCAATATAAGCTATAACATATATAAACTTACTGTGGTTGACCACAACATACTATTAGATCGACTGGAAAGCTGGGTTGGCCTCTCCGGATCTGTACTTAAAGTGGTTACAATCATACTTAAAAAATAGGATTTACTTTGTGTCCATAGGTAATTATGCTTCGGAACACAAAGATATGATGTGTGGAGTTCTACAAGGCTCTGTCCTAGGACCCCTTCTATTAAATATCTATATGCTTCCACTGGCTCATATTATGAAAGATAATAATATAAATTATTATAGGTATGCCGATGAAACAGATCTACATAACACTGTCACCTGAAGACTACAGTCCAATACAAAAACTGGCTAAACAAACTAATGATGGGTGTGCCACAACTAATTAAGAACCAGCACCCAGCTTTAAACAATGTTAAAAACAACAGACAAAGCCAGAAATCTGGGTGTATTTATGGACTCTGACCTGAAGTTAAGTAGCCACATTAGGCAATAACAAAGTCAGCCTTTTACCACCTTAAAAACACATCAAGGGTAAAAGGACTGTCAACAAGATCTGCAACAACGTATTGATCAGTCCAATTCTGAAGTCTTTACACTGGCTTCCTGTGCCCCAAAGAATAGATTTCAAAATTCTTCTGCTGGTTTATAAGTCGCTGAATGGTTTAGAGCCAAATTACCTGTCACATCTACTAGTGAATTTTGAACCGCAGAGGCCTCTAAGGTCATCAGGGAAAGGTCTGCTTGCCATCCCCAGAACCAGAACAAAAAAGGGGGAAGCGGAGTTCAGTTTCTATGCTCCGTATATCTGGAACAAACTCCCGGTAAACTGTAGATTTGCACCAACGCTTTGCTCTTTTCAGTCAAGGCTGAAGACCTTCCTTTTCAATATTGCCTTTGTTTAATTATTTGCTGCTGAAAAGGGCTATACAAATAACATTGCCTTGCCCTGCCTTACTGTACATTCAAAACTAATTATTTAAATGTCCAATGACACAGTGTTTTTGGATGCTTTTATATAGCCCTTAGTGGTCCCCTAATAGTCTCTTTCCCAAAAGTTAGCCTTGGTGCAGAAGTAACGCCACTAGAGCCAGTCCCACAATGAGCTTTCCCTAGTATGTGCCATTTCTTTTGAAATCAGCTTTTGAGGAGGAGAGGGGGGGAAAGGTGGAAGCTGGGGGTGTGGCCTTGACCAACAGCCACTTTGCTCATTTGAAAGCCAGGATGTCTCTCTCTCATGGGGGGCCCAAATTCTCAGGGTGGGCAAAGCAGAGCAAGGGGAGGTAACCTTGCCACTTATGACCTCATAAGGGGTAAGATTCCAGATCGGCCCATCTGGGCTTTCATTTTCTCAAAGTTAGAGCAGGATACCCAGGGCTCAGTTTACACCTATCAACATTTCTAGCCACTGGGGGACCATAGACAGGCTGGGGGAACTCATATTAATGTTAAAAAAATAAAGTGACATTTTCATGCCATGTGACCTGATATTAAAACGAAAACTAATAAATGAATACATTTGCAGTTTTTGTGCATATTAAGTTGCTAATATGGAGCAAAGTGGAAATGTGTGCTTTCACTATCAATAACTTACTTACTGCTTTGACTGCTCCCTTTTCTAATACAGTTTGCCCAGTCTAATTTGACATAAGTTTACAAATTGTTGGTCCAATTTCAGCTACTCTTGAGAAGATTTAAATGTCAAAACATTCCGGTTTTATTTGGCTAAATTACAACTCAGGGCTACAGAACCCGGTAACAGCAGCCTGTTCACACTTTACAATCATTGGCTTAACTTCCCTTTACTACAGCCTCCTGTGGACTACATCCACAGGACTTGATCAATCAAATTCAGAAAAGTCTTCTCAACATTTTATCTCTCGCCAAAACGTCGTTGGTTGCTTCACAGTGCTTTGGAACCTCACTATTCTGACGGTGATTGTCAGAACTCTCAAGATGACACATGATGGTGCTAATTAGAATTAATGTTGCAACAGAACTCTTCTGCCTTTGTTGGAAAGCTCCATTATTTTTGCCCAGTGCTTGTAAGACCTATACTAATACCTGCTGTGTCCTTTTAATTACTCAACTCAACTTTGGTGTGTGTGTGTGTTTGTGTGTGTGTGTGTGTTTTACTCACAGATATTGGCTGTGCCCTTTGGGATAGGCAGGTAGGAGCCAGTGCTCCATGCCCGGCCCTGGTAATTCTTCTTACAGCGTCCGCAGTCAGGCCCAGTTGTGTTGTGTTCACACTCGCAGCTCAACTTCTCTTTGTCATATACACAGCTGTTAGCGTGAAGGTTGCACTTGCACCTGTCAAACAGAGAGAAGGAGGGTGGGTGGGGGTGGGGATGGGGGAGTGGGGGAGTTTGAAAGAGCACAACCACGTCAACATGAGTGGATTTGCTGGCGCTGAACAAAAGACAGTTTTTCTTCCTGTCCTTGACAAACTGTGGCATTGGAATACAGTCACAACAGCTAAAACAGTTGCTTCTCCAACTTCCAAGAGGAGCTAGTTCAAAAGGAGGTAGACAGTTGCATGAAGAAATCTGGCATCATTATTTTTTTATCCTCTATTGTTTCCCCCCCTCCACTTGGGAAGTTATAGCTGAGTTTTAATTGTCCCACTGGAGGAGCATAATTGCAGTGAGGTCGCAGTGGATAGGCGAGGAAAGATCAGGAGGGAGAGAGAGGGACAAAGATGCGTGAGGGGAGGCTGAGGAAAACAAGCCAAGCTAAATTGTAGAACAAGCATTGAGAGAATGGAGGTACCGAGACTTGCTGCTCTGCGAGGCGATGAAAAGCTCACAGTTAGCCAGAGGGCGGCAATGGAGCAACAGCAAGGCTACGTTCGCTGTGACAAATTAATATGAGATGAGATCTTAGAAGCATATTTCTAGTTTGGAAAGAGGGACTCCCTGAAGGTGCACTAAATCCTCGCTCACATCCTGCTCACCAGAACCTTCATTTAGCAATAAACTCAGCAAATTCATTTTCTGCTGTGGCTAGATGAGCATTGAGGGGATATCTATCTGTTAAATGAATTTATGATCCTCATGCAGCATAAAGTACTCTGAGGAGGAATATGGGGAATGGTTCGACCTCTTTTTGAAGAACTCTGCAATAGAGAACAAATGAGTGAGTGTTATAAAAACTATTCGACGCAAAGGTTGAAATTTTGCTTTGTGACCATACATTGGGTTTTTTAATGGTTTACTTAAAATAAGAAGTAGGATCCTTTTCTTAGCACATAAACTGATTAATTAAATGTTCCTTTTCAAAAAAAATCAAGAACTTTAGATATTGTATGTTTAGTAGGTGTTTATATTTGCCATAGTGATTGAGTTACATCTAAGTTGTGTTTCCTTTCACGTAATGTTTTCCATATTTTTATTTTTTCCACCCCCTGTCTATTTTCTGTTGTACTGGTCTCCTACTGCTTATTACTTAGTGAAGAAGTGAGCGGGTATCACTCTCTGCTTGACATCTAATGCTGAAATGTGACACGACACACTCCCAAAATATATATACAAATTAAATGACATTCATGTTTCCAAACACGTCATGAGTCACGATACAATGCCAATGCCAACACTGGCTGCAACTTTAAAGCGCCCATATTTCGCTAATTTTCAGGTTCATAATTGTATTTTGAGGTTGTCCCAGAAGTGGTTTACATGGTTTCATTTTCAAAAAATAACATATTTTTGTTCTACTGCACATTGCTGCAGATCAGCTAGATAACTCTTTCTCCAACTTTGGTCAGTACAAGGCAGGATTAGCTGGAGACTTCTTCTAAATGAGGGGCACTTGTGGAATACCTGCAGAACGGGGACATGTATGTAGTTCTTTTAGAGATCATGGTGAACTATTGTGTATTGTAGCAGTGTTTTGCCATTGAGAACGAGCTAGCCACGGATAGCCACCTCGTCTCGGCTAGTAACGCAGAAAGCCGTGCAGATGTTGAACAGCTCATTGGGAGACATAAGGCAAGAGGACATTCAGAAACGGGATCTCACTCAAAACAGCATGGGTAGTTTTTTTCCAAGTTTGTATGTGTGTGGTAGCACCAGAGACACAAAATATCACCCCAAACCCCAGAAAAAGTTTTTTTCATAATATGAGCACTTTAAATTAAAACTGGAAATCTGACTTCCAAAATGCATGACTCATCCTCAAATTATGGAACTGTAGCTGTGTTTGTTTATTTTAGGATACAATTCTGAGAGGCGGACAAAATGGCAATATTCAAGCCTGTCTCCCTCTTTTAAAGGTGCCCTAACATTTAGCTATTATCGTAAAAAACAAGAAAAAGGAGCAAGGTTAAAGGGATGTTTCCCTTGGTTTCTCAGGCAGAGAGTGAGAGGCAGAGGGAGGAGATGACACAGATAGCCCCACAGTTATGTTCGCTAACGTCTTAGTTAGAAACTCCGGTGATAGCTGGCCTCTGTCACCCTGTCCATTCTGCTTCACCACAGCTTAGCTTGATCCTCGCAGACATATCATAATGGAGGAAAAGCAGTCTTAAACCACTCACTACTCCTTCAACCTCAACGTATCTGCTATTCACCTCAAATCAAGGGCTGTAAATCGGTTTGGGGTCCGATGCCTGGTTACGTTTCAGATCTGGTTTAGCGCTTGAAGAGACAGCACTCTCTAAAACCACTCAATGATCACAAGTGCACGTTGTGCTTTTTTACATCTATTTCAGTAGTCACAAGCTCCCAGAGATTGTTGGAGATTTCATACATATCTTATACTTTTTCAAGCTTACATGCGCTTTAGTTTTGAGGTGGGGCATGCAGTTTGGAGTAGGTTGCTTATGTAATATAAGGTGTGCAAAAGTAAGTAGGCTACACCTGTTATTCCATCATTTTTAAATCCTCATTTCATAGCTCGTGCTGCTCAGGTCCTTTCCAGGTTGTAAACACAAGATGAGAACTGTAATATGGCTGATAGTTATAACTGTGGTGCTTCTGCCTTCTTGGCCAGCAGAAGCTGATAACAAATGTTATCATCATGAAGGCTGACCCTGTATGTTCCTTTCCTCCGTGGGTGATTTTGTCTATGCTGCATTTCTGTTTATATTGTAACTGGTGTGCCGTCTTGGCCAGGTCTCCCTCGGAAAAGAGATTTTAATCTCAAGGGACTTCCTGGTTAAATAAAGGTTAAATAAAAATAAAAAATAAAAAAAATATGTATCTGATAAGGATTCTAAAGGATTCACATTCAATTTATGTGAATCTACATTTGTCTGGTTGCACTGACGCTCGATCTATAATTACTAGTGTTTGTTTGTTCATGTGATGGCATTTCTCTGACCGGTTTCTCTTGCCTCATCATGGTAATGAGGCTTCCATGTAGAAACTAAAATCAATCAAAAATACTGCTGAAGTGTTTTCAAAGAAATAAGAGCAGAAACAGTTTTTTATTGGAGTCTCTGATGGAGTCCACTTTGTGAAATATATGTGAGATCCTTTTGAAACACTGGATTCAATCTTTATAGTAATATCCAGTTGACATTGATATGTAGTGGGATTGATTCAGCATAATTAGTGGCTAAAATCAAGATCAAAATGCAGTACTGTTAAATGCCCTTTGTTTCCTTCTTTGTTAAAAGTCTACCTTATTAGTGTGTGTGTGTGTGTGTGTGTGCGAGGAGTGGGTAGAGGATGTGGATTGAAATGACTTTGCATGGAGCCCTTTGTGATTTAACCTTCAGCTTCTTTTAACATCGCTAACATTTTAATCAGCGTCCAGAAATGATAGCGCCGTCGGCATAATGATGGAGACCGCCAGTGAGGCCCGTTGGGTCTCATATCCACCAGTGCTGTTGTGCTGCCAATCAGGCGTGGCTCTTGAATGTAGATACCAGGGGAGACTCCCTCACTGCCAAGACAACATGTATTTAACAGCATTTTAATAGCAAATTTCCTCTCAGGCTACGACGTGTGCACATCTTCATTTCCTACTGGGCCCGCTTCACTTTGAAAGCTCTGTGGGTTGTCTTCTGCTGACTTTCCATCAGTCTTTGTATCGTTCTCTTCATATCTCTCCTCTCCATCCACCTATTAGTCTGTCATTTTTAAACTCTGGTATCTGCTTTTAATAAATATTCATGGAGCTAAGGCATCTTTGTTTTTGTGTGGTGCTCTCAAAGTGATATTGCTCGAGGCATTATTGAGTGTGCCAGCCACCGCCTGTGAGCTAAAGGTCCTGATATGTATTCACAAAATTACCCATGAGGCTATGAGCTTAAATTGCTAGACTGGCAACAACAAAAAAAGAGAGAGGTGAAAAAAAGAAGTTTTGATTCCATTTTGTCTGAGAGAAAGCAGCAAACATTCTCATATCTGACACAAGTTTAAAGTTCTCCTTGAAATGTGGGAGACAGAAGATATTGTTGGGCGCACATTTATTATTTTTCTTTATCCTGGTGGAAATGCGAGCAGAGCAGCCCGTTGAGACGCAGCTTACCTGGAGCAGTGTGTCTCTGACCTCTGCAGTAATGGCTTTCTGATTGACACCGTGGGTGCAGACGACATATTGCGCCTTCCCACTGGTGATGCCGGCAACAACAAACAAAAACTGAGCACCGCAGTTCCCTGTTTCTCAAAAACAAATGCCCCTCTCCTTTCTATCACTTCAGCCATTATCTACATAATTCCATTTAGCCAAGTTCATTCCCCGACATTGCTCCATTTTGCTTGTTGCGGCTTCAAAGCCAAAACTCTCAGCCACTAATTGATAGTAATTATCCATAATCCAAGCCTACAACATCCCAGACGCACAAAGCTGCTGATCCCAACAAATTGAGCAGACTAAACTCAACATGGTCCTTAAGTGGGTTAGCTAAGTGAAGCAATTAAATTTCAATCTAACGCCCAGGTGTTTTCATACGCAAGCCAATTGGGTCAAACATTCTGTTAATAAACGCTTTTTTTTAGCTCATGTCTGCATTCAGTATGTGCTGTAAAGGAGCGACAACACACCGGAGGTTGCAAGGGGCGGGCAGTGAGGGGAGAGTGTTTCAGAGAACACTTTGGCTTAATTATGTGTGATGAAAATGAGATGAAAATGTAATAGAAACACAGGAGTGGCTGTTTAAAAGGCCTTGAGGTGAGTGTGTGTGTGTGTGTGTGTGTGCGCACGGGCGATTTGTTGTCGGTGGAATGGATAATTGCGAAACACAAACAGAATGAAACTGACTGTACAATATATTTCTCCCACCTGATCCCCCCCGAACATACACGTCTGCATTGGCTTATAACAGATCAGCCGGTATACGAACGTGTTACCTGCTAATTGCCTCCTCTACCTTTTTTTCTCCCCCTGCCCTCATGTCCTCCGGCCTGCAGTGCATTGTGGGAAGTGGAAGGAGTGAGACATCAACACCAAGCTCTCGTGGGATAGACCTCGCCCCCCAACCTTCCCCTAATTATTTCCTTCTTTCACTAGAAAGTGGGCGGTTAGAGAGAAGTGGAGGCTGGGAGAAGAACCATGTCACATTCTCTGTATTACTCCTCACTTAAATGTCAACGCATGGTTCAATCTGTTGGTCTGACAAAAAAAACATTTACACAGCTACTGTATAACATATAACATTATAGCCATATTTAGAATATACATATGTTGAACATACTGTATCTAAGAATATATATATATAATGCTACAGAACTTGCATTGGGATGAATACATATGCTTCATTAATGTACAGACTAGAGAAAAAGGAGAGAAACTGGAACAGAACAGAAAGAACTGGAGTTTCAGTCATTGGCTGAGCTGAACAGTCACGCAGATAGTCAGAGTCAGAGCATCTTAGGACTAAAAGGTCAGTTGGTCATTGGTTATTAAGGGCAAATAAACACAAGTGAAATTGATGCAAGGCAGAACATCTGTCTGAGCACAGTTGCAGTCCTCAGAACAGAATACACAACCTTTACACAGACAACACTGGCTGAAAGACTTCTTGGGTATTTAGCAATTTGGTTTGGTAATGCTGCTTGTAACAGCTTAAACTAATGACAGTAAAAATGTACTTGAAGTCAAAGATAAAGCAGGATCACTTAGAGCAGCCCGGCTGTGCAGATGTGGTAGTTTTTTTAAATTATATTTTTAGTCAGATGTTTCCATTAAACAGAATTTCACAGGCTTTTTTTTTAGATTGTTACGGCCCAAAATGCCTGATTTTGTGGGAGCTTTTGTAAAAAATTACAATAAAAAAGTTGTCATGTCCTTTTGTTTTTTTGCTGCAATGAAGTTGCAAGAGACGGTGAAAATTGCAAAAAAGTTTTTGGGGTATATATCTTTATAAATTAAAAGGAAACTTATTTCGGGGAGAGTAAAACTACTGTAGGCTGAGCTTTCCTTGTAATCTTACCAAAAAGGCTCAGGATGCTGCAAATGTTGGTATAATATAGAAATGGCTGGTGGATTTAAAACAACAACAAAAATGATTGAATGAATCAAATTTGAACATATCTGTCAGTGGCTTGTTAATCTTTACATTTCCTGATATGGGACACATTCATACGGTTTGATAAAGGACTTAATGGACTTTAACTTATCATTGCACTTACAATAACGAGCGTTGCTGTCCTCAATTTAGATCATCCTGTACATCTCATCGCCGTTTTTTCCTGCATCTTCTGTGTGTGTGTGTGTGTGTGTGTGTGTGTGTGTGTGGGTGTGTGTGTGTGTGTGTGTGTGTGTGTGTGTTTTTGTGTGTCAGTCGCAGGGGGAACTGAGCAGCCCCGCCCGCTGCAGCAAGCCAACAGGATTGAAACAGCAGCTGCTTCAGCGACTTTATAGTGAAAAAAAACATCACAGCGTACATTGATGTTAAAATGTATCCAGGTTGGCAGGACGGTCTGAAATTATTTGCATGTCTCATATCAGAAACAAGAAAATTAATATGGCCATGTATGTTACATCAACCCATTCTCACTCCGACTTGGTCATTGGCTCTCAGAGTCACATACTGACACAAAGTCTGGCACGTGGGACTGCTGGGATTGGTTGAAGTTGCAGAAAACTGTGGTTATTGGTCAAATTTGAAGTAAAGTTGTGGTGATTGGTCAAAATTGCAAGTCCCACCAAAGTCACGATGATTGGTTGAATTTGCTTGATTTGTTGTGATCCTGGAGGGACTGATTAAAGTTTGTATAAATGCAACATACATGAACAAATGACTTCACAAAGAGGAGTTGAGTCTAAACAGAAGCTATAACTGTCTATTGGGACTGCCTGGCTATTCTTACATTTACAACAGTACATGCTGGAAAATGCTGATATGCTTCAGCAGCCAATTAAGCCTTTGGGTGGCACACACACACATTGGGACCCAGCTGCCTAACCATGGCAACAGCATAAAAAATTACAGAACTTTAAATTATTTTAACGATTGTTTTGACGAGCTGTTGAAGGGTTCTTCTGTATCTTTCTCTCAAAATAATGCTTTATGAATTTAACTCTAATTTATAAGCAGCTTAGATAGCAGTAGAATCCATTTTGTGACCCTTGTCACTGCACTGCAAGTTCAGTCCATCTCCGGTTTCCTGCGTTGAGGTAAAGTGCTGCCTGCCTGCATCAATCCGTGCAGGCCATCCATCTATCGAATCCTCAGCATTACTAATGTATGCAGTTGGACATGCTATCCAAGCAGGAGTCAATCAGGAGGTCTTTACTGCCTGTGACATGCCAAGCCAGTTCAATACAATCGACATGCTGGGCCTAGCTGATACTGCTCTCAGCTAAAGACTATTGGCTGTGGACCCGGCGACAGAAAATGCACTGCGGAGGAGGGAGACAGCTCCATCACGGTCAGCATGCTGGTGCCACACAGATTCAAGGCGAGGCCAGGTGGAGAAGAGATATTAAGTGATCTTGTCATTTCATAAGCGACATCGTTGAAGTAACTCCCCAAAGATCCTGCCAACATTGATCTGTTTGGGTCGGTAGCTGGTCCGCAGACTGCCGAGGTTAGCCTGCGTTTGACCTCTGTGTGTGTGTGAGAGAGAGAGAGAGAGAGTGTGAGTGTATGAAGAAAGAGAGATCAAATGTAATGTATCAGCATAAAACATTTGCCTCATCCCCAGCCACACATCTAAATTTTACTTACCACTACTTCTTAACTGTCTGTTATCTTGCTTCTTGCTAATGTCACCAGCCATTAAACTTGTTACATAATCCCCAGTCTGGAGCAGACATTTCCCATGGCTATGCCCACCAGGGGCCAGAATCTGAAACCAGGGTAGGACCCAAAGAGCAGGTGTAATTACAGAAAAGGCTGGCCATTTCCCAGCTGGTAAAGGGGTTAACTCTTAGCATCTCTTCTCCTTCTTGGACCCTCGGCTGGGTTCATTGTTAGTGCCGGTGGTAACAGAGTTCACTGCTTGGAAACAAGTCTCTGATAGACCAGAGGGGGCAGCGTTTTCACTACATCCATGGGAGGCTGTACGGCCTCTGGTGATTAATGAGAATGGCACGAGATGGAAAGAATTGCTTGAAGGAGTGCATGCAGGTGTGTGCGGGTGAGATAGAAGAGAAGGGAAGATATAATGGGAGAAGAACTGGGTTTGTGTGTTTACATCTGGGCCATGGGTTTTTTATTTCTGCATTTCAGTTCAGGATCTGTGGCAGTTTTTTAGGCTCTAATGAGTCAAAAAGAGTCTATATTTAAAATGCAGGAAAAATGAAAGAAAAGCGAGACCAACATTGCATGTTTGGGTTCATGTAACGTCTAATGGACGGTATTAGGAGTCTGGCCATCACCAGACCAAGCTCAATCTTTAAAGATTGAACATTAGTCTGGGGAGGTTGCTCTGTATTTTCTACTGAAGAGGCGTGACCAATGAGCATAGTTCAAATAACTCTGTCCACTTAGATAGTCCTCCAACCAATCATACCAGCGATCTGGTGACATACTTTGCAGAGCTTCGGTGGCCTCAAAAAAGCTGCTTGCTGACACTTCTTTATCGTTGTGTTAAACCCACCAATAGCGCGCCAGGTGGATAAGCCAGTTTGTCATTTGTCCCCGCAGATTTGTAATTTTGTAATTTGGAAGCAGGATAGAAACATGTACAAGTTTCCAGGTGTACAGTCTGAGCTGCAGGGTGAATCCAAATTGCTGGCAGACCAGGCTGGGTTTACCCAGTCTAGGGTATTAGTGCAGTAAGACTGCAAAATATGGGAGGATTTATACAAATGGTCACAGAAACTGATTTCTTGTTGCAGCTTGACCGCTGCAGCATGGAAAATTTATTTGTGATATAACAACAGGGAAAAGCAGGTGCAAAATTTGCATTATAGTTATTTTAGTCAGCTACAAGAGGAGAAGAGAGATATGGCAGAGACTTATAGAGAGAAAGAGAGAGAGAGAGAGAGAGATTAGAAAAAGTGGACGTTCAAGATTTCAGTACCTATGGCGAGCTATAGTAGCTATATTTTATTACAAACTAATTTATAGAAACACAGAACACTGTAGCAAAGTTCACTCTACAGGAGCTGTCCGTTCAGCACCACAAACCACAACAGAAGCTAACAGGCTAACAATGCATTCATAGTAAAACCTGTATTTAATTAGTTAAACGTCTTTAATGTGAGGATAAACCTCTTGAGAGGCCCTATCTGATTTTAAAAGGGGAGGGTGTGTGTGTGTGTGTGTGTGTGTGTGTGTGTGTGTGTGTGTGTGTGTGTGTGTGTGTGTGTGTGTGTGTGTGTGTAGGGGGGGTCCTAAGACAAGGTTCTAATGAATATATGTAATATATATTCAGTATGTGGCCGCACCAAACCCTTTAGCTGCTAAAATGACCGATTAGTGTTAATTTTGCAAAATACAAGAAAAGGGAATTTTATACAAGTGGTTAGTGGAACTGATTAATCATTGCAGATGTATTTCTGCTATAACGTTTGGGAAAAGCAGTTTTATTGGGCAGAGACAGAAACAAAGAATGTTGTCGTAAAAGAAACATGTAATAAGTGAAAGACATATGTAATGTGTCTTATACAGGATGCTGTTCAGCATCACAAAACAAGCCAAAAGACAAAAGCAGTAGCTTTTCTGATCCGTCTATTAACAGCACATTTTGTGTTCAAACCAGGGACAGAAACATGTGGTCAAGATTTTCTTTTAAAATAGAGGAATCACAAAACTCTTTCAATGAAGCCTTTTAAATGTAGTCACAGACCTTTCCCCGGGTGCTATTGAACAGTGGATAGAGGTTTCCCAAACGGGTGAGAAAATTAGACATTATAAATCAGTGAACAAATACAGGCAATTCATGGCATAAACACTTTTTTTCATTACTATTTCCTTTTCTGACATTTATTTTCACTTTTTCAATGTTGTGGGAGCTTTTTTGATGTTTTTTCCTTAGTTATTTGATATATATTTCTGATATTTATTTTGAAGGCCCATTTTTTTTTGATAAAAAAAATTGAAAACGGGTCAAACTCGACCCAAGGTCAACATGAGGGTTAAAGCAATATTTCAATTTCAGCAACAGAAAGCATTCTTTTGCTTATTCCCTTCCAAATATGCACAAACGCCATCTTAAATTTACAACCCTTAAAAATGTCATTACTAAATGTCACCAACTTCTGATACTACTTAAGGCTGGCATGTATTTAGCTATGGCCATTAAATAAATGTATGTAAACTCATTAGTCACCTCTTTTAATAGTAGTTTGCATTTTCAGTGGCTCCATGGAGTCAAATGACTTGCACATGCGCCAGAGATTCATAGAAAACTGAATGTGCTGTATGAAATTCAGGAGAGAACAGCAAAATTCACAGTTATTCATGACATAATGAAGCCATCTGGAAAGGTGGAATTTCCTGCAGGTTAAAAAAGTGTAATTTTCAATTTGAACTCTGGAACTATTATTAAGACATTCTCAGCGTTACCACCAGTAAACACTGGTGTCAGGCGCCAAATTAATCAGGACTGAATTTTGAAGGATTAGAACTTTATATAACCCATAAGGTCTCAACTGCTGAACAGCAGTGTCAGTAAATACTCGCTACAAAACTACCAGTAACATAAATTAGCGCATTCTCGTAAATGGGTTTAAATAATATTGTACCGAAGGTAATGCACAGCAATTGGTATGGTATTTAGGCTTTATCAGTTCTTGGTGGTATCTGGCCCCCTTGGCCTTCCTATTGAGAGGATCTGGGTACGTGATTGCCCGGACCTGAGTATTGATCTCGACTGGCATGATGTATGGTCTAACATTCCAGATGTATCACGCAATCCAGACTATCAGCAGAGTCGCTACAATTTAATTCATAGGACATATCTCACCACATGAATATACTTAAAGCCCCTTATGCCCTTTCTTCCCACTAAGACCTGCCCGTTCAAGGTACACATTGCTCTCCTGTTCGTCAGTTCTGGAACAATATTGCATCCAAAATATCTGCCCTAACTAATGATATTGTACCTGTTACTGTCACTGTTTTGATTCTGAATGATCTGTCAGCCCTCCAGCTCTCTAAAACTCTTGGACTTACAGCGGCAAAGAGAATGATTGCAACCCGTTGGAAACCACCTCATGACCTGTCTATTTGTACTTGGACCCTTTCCTTTCTGGATGTCATATATATGGAGCTCTCCGTGACTCGCATAAATGCAGCCCCAAGAAATGTTTTGGACACTTGGCTCAGCTTTGCTGAAAATCCATGCTGTAGACTTGTGCTATGGCCTTCTCACTTCTGTCTGTTTGTGTTTGGTCCCTTATGCCGGTCTCTCTGGCAATGCCTGTTGTTTGTTTGTCTGTCTCTGTATGTATTGTTTGTGAGCTGCAGACATCGTTCTTGCTGTTGTGTTTTTGTTTTGTCTCCCTCCTTGCTGTATTTCCTCTCTTTGTTTTGGTGTGAAAACAATTTGTCGCAAGGAAAGATTGTGGAAAAGGTGTACTGTCTTCTTTGGTATGTGTAGTGTACTTTTCTGTATATTTTCATCTGTTCTGTACTTCTTCTTAAAAATAAAATTTAAAAAAATGTGACATGACGCACATGACGACTGGTTACATGACAGTTAAGTTAACTGCTCTTTAGATAGATAGATAGATACTTTTTTCATCCCGAAGAAATTAATAAAGGAATTCCCAAAAGAATTTATATCCCGGAGGAATTTACCTTTACAGGTAAATATAACTGACACAATGTTACCAGGAGCTGGGTACAGGGCACTGGGAAGTGGCGGCCATTTCAGAGGCCGTAACAGTTTAGCCGACAAAAAGTGAGTGCCATGCTGTTACGACAGTTACATTTAGGCACCACAACGACCAATTAAGATTAAGATTAGAGGGTTAGATATAAAATAGAGTTAGTTATATAGGGTTAGGCATAGATAAGGTTACATAGGATTAGTTATAGTTAGGGTTATATAGGATTAGGCATAGGAAGGATTAGGGTTACATTGGATTTGTTGTAGTTAGGGTTATGTAGGGTTAGGTATAGATAGGATTAGGGTAACATATGATTAGTTATAGTTAGGGTTATATAGGGTTAGGTATAGATAGGATTAGGGTAACATATGATTAGTTATAGTTAGGGTTATATAGGGTTAGGTATAGATAGGATTAGGGTTACATAGGATTAGTTATAGTTAGGGTTATATAGGGTTAGGTTTAGATAGGATTAGGGTTACATAGGATTAGTTATAATTAGGGTAAATAGAGATAGGTATAGATAGGATTAGAGTTACATAGGATTAGTTATAGTTAGGGTTATATAGGATTAGGTATAGACAGAATTAGAGTTACATTGGATTAGTTATAGTTAGGGTTAAATAGAGATAGGTATAGATAGGATTAGAGTTAGATAGGATTAGTTATAGTTAGGGTTATATTTGATTAGGTATGGACAGGATTAGGGTTACATAGGATTAGTTATCCTCAGGGTTATATAGGGATAACTATACAAAAAGTTATCTTGATCGCTCCCCCCACTTTGTTTTACAACTGAGCAGTTAAAGAAAAGCCAAAGGTAGATGGGTTTGGGTTGTGTTTTACCCGAGACACAAACTCCTGTCCTGCGCTTGAAAGCCCTGTGTTTTGGCTTTGAAGATGGCTAGGGTGGCGGCATTTGTCATACAAAAGGCTTTCCAAATCAGATGTCTAAACTAGAAAATAGGGAAGGTACTTTCTGGAGGGCTTCTAAGAAGCTTTGTGCTGGGGCGAGAGATGCAGTATATGATGGGTCCACGGTGTAGTCATTTATACATGTGTTCATTTGGTTTATAGTTTGTCTATTTTGTTATCATTTTGTTTTGGATTTGAATAGTGTGCTTAGTGTCATCATTTCTTGATTTTCTTTGGGTGGGTGGGTGGGTGGTGAGGATGAAAAAGGGGAGGATATGTTCATGTAGCAAATTGTATTTTTTGTGTTTAACCAAAATGAAAATTAGTAATCACAAAAAGAAAGAAAGCCCTGATTTTTATGACCCATCCACTCTGACCTATTTCCTATGCGGCCCTGATGGGTTTTATACAGCAGCAGTTACTGTGGTGCATACAGCAATGCATACAGTATGTGGAATACATACGAATTACAGCGCATTACTTTTTGTAGCTATATAATGATTCCTGATAAGCCTGCATTAATATGCATATTTGGTTCCAGCTTAGTAAATCAAATCTGGTGAACTTCACGCGGACCCTTCGATCACCATCATCTAGAATCACAATCCCTTTAATCTAAGTCATCAGCCAACATCACCACTAAGCCCTCATGCTCCAGTAAATTACACGTCTGAAAAATTCAGTACATCACTTTTTCTTTGTTTGGTTGTTATTCTTCCCCTCTATTGTCAGTTGCAGCTCTATTGTATGCTCTTGTTCTGCTTGAAGGCTAAAGCACCATCGGATGGTCATAATGAGCGTCTGCATTCATTTGGCCCCCCCCCAAAAGACAACTCGCTTAGAATCGTTTTTCATGACTCAATGATCCCATTATCAAGCAGTTTTTATTCATCATTTCCTGTCGTCTTCAGATCAGACTCAAATATCTTGCTTGGGGAGGTTTAGGATCTAACCACATCGGCGCTCTCACTGTCACTTGTGTATATATGTGCACAGACGAGGGGAACAGAACAGTATGAACACTTCTTCCTCCACTGAAATGTCTGCTTATGAGGGGGAAATTCTGCCATATGGTGTTTTCTTTACTCACAAGGCTCTCTCCTAAAGCCACCCATGTTGATATGGCTAGCGACAGATGTCTGACTGATGAGAGGGTGGCCAACTCTTTTTGGTGTTGTTGAGCACGAGTTATCAGGTCTTAAATATGCTATATTAGCATCAATAAGTCATAATCACATTCATTTTTTGAGACAATTACTGTTATCAGTAAAGAGCTTAAAAAATCATCTTTTGTTTGGCCACTACACAGTATTTTAAATCTATTTCTTTATGGCACAAAACAGGCAACCCTATTGCCAGACAAGACTGTTAGTATTGGATGGAACTGTTAAACCCTGGATTATTTTTCATCCGTTTACTTTTGTCTTTTTCTTTTTTTTGTTTACAGCCAATGCCAAAATGTTCTAAATTCTTGCTTCCTACAATATCTTAATTTTAGTTATCATGACATTTATATGGATAAGGTTAAGGAAAGATTGTATTAATAGCAAATAAGATGTTTTTAGTACGTGTGTGGGACACTTACCACATTTTTTGGTAACTCGGGTTAGGAACTTGTTGGCAGACAGCGGTGTATAGCATTACATATCCCGCAGTTACGCAGCCACATGAGCAATCATTACATTCATTTGAAGTCTTGTTTCTGGTGACGTGAGGAATGTCCATTTGGCTCTATTGTTACTCTTTTTAGTCAATGTCTGAGAAAAATATCTGTATCTTTAGCTTATCTTCAGCTACTTGTTAGCTTTGTCTTTATGCTGTTTGTACTGAGCAGGAAGCCTACAGTGGGCTTTAAGAGCTTTTTTCCAGAGAACTGCCTGCAATAGCTGAAAACAACACTATGAGAACAATAATGCTGATCTAGAACATCATATTTGCGGACCACAACATCCAAAAAATTTGCTGAAGGCAGATGGTGGGAGGGACAATGGAAAACAACTTTGGAGGAGGTGGAGGTGGAGGTTTTCGATTTGAGAAACATTAGCAATGTAGAGGCTCCCAATCATCTGGGTATTTATTACACCTGAAATCAAATCACAATGAAATCTGAATTATTTGCTAGGTTTAAAAATGCTACACTACTTTTTCAAATCCAAATATTACACTTACATAAGCTTATTCAACAGCTTAGAATACATACTAAGTTAAATATGGAACCATGTTTAAACTGGTTCTCAGTGGAGTGTTTTATGTTTTTCCAGATGGCATTGACTATGCAAGTGTTGCCAACATGTTCCCTGCGCTCTACCAGTTACCAAATCGTCAGTGTGGTGGTGGAGGCTGCAAGTGAAGGAGAGGTCAATGAGGAGATTAGTCATGAAACCCTGACAGGAGGGCCCATTATGAGGGCGGCTGGAGCCGACAAAGATGGGGGGAAGACACGTCGAAAAAGGCCTCTCCATTAATGAAATGGGTCACCGCATGAATGTTGAATGTGCTCTCTCGACGGTAAGGAAGAGAAAATGGCTTTGATATGGCTGGTTTCTGCGCCTGAGACCCCTTTCTGGCACAAAAGAGAAAAATTGGCGGCCCTAACTTGGAGATAAAAAGGCTTTATGAGAAATCAGATCGGAAAAGGTCTCATTGTACCCATTGAGATTGTCACAATTTGAATGTACCTTGATAGTAAACAGTTAGATTAATCATTTGGTTTGTATGGGTGTTTTAATGTATAGATCATGACAGGAATCAAAGATGCTGCCTCAGTTATCTGTATGTGTGTGTGTGTACACGTGGGGATTTTAGATTGAATTCCTGCTGAAATTGATTTGGATTTATGGAACAAATATAGGATGAATATTGCCTGGAGCATATGCCCACACATGAGAGCCCATTTCCACACACACAAGCCCGCACGCACGCACACACAGACACATACACACAGACACATACACACACACACACACACACACACACACACACACACACACACACACGCGCGCGCGCCTTAGTTGAAATACTGTATATGATGCCACCACATCTTCACTATCAGTGAAGCGTGATTTGTCTCGTCATGCAGGGCATTTCAGCACAGACATAAATCCAATCTGTTGTCTGTGCTTGCTACTAATAATGTTAAACCCATCGGGAGAGAAATCAATGCACAAAATATAAGATCTGCGTTATCAGCAGTGCAGTACAAGAAAAAAGGTGGATCAAGTTGAAGAGTAAACTTTGGCTTCTGAAGAGAAAAATAAAAGTTGCTTCATCCCTGAGAATGGGGAAGGGATTTGTTGAGGCATCGCACCTCCTGTCCTCTCCTCCGCTGATAAAATCTTCATGTCACTTGTAGCTTTGCTGCTCATATCTCTTGACACGGTCCATTCCTCTGGCCTGCGATAAAGAGTAAGGGATTGGCTTGTACACCGTTCTGTGGGTTTAATGTTACATGTGACATGGCGGCTCATCACTGGGTTTTAATAGTACATAAAGCTCTAAGTGTACCTAATTCTACAAACAACTGAGCGGTGCTGTACCATTTCCACTGTAGCCAGAGTTTGTTTTCTCTATTGGTCGTCACTGTGAAACATTGACATCAGTTGTTATTGGAAAGAGAAGGCACCACAACTGAGAGAATTTTAATTGGGACACATCTTTTTTTTGTGGACCCTGTGTTTTTATGAGTGGGGTTCCCATTTAGTTTCTTACGATGAACAACAGTTGGTGGTGCTCCCGGAGGCAATGCTGAAAAAACACTGCAATCTAGCAGACGTAGATGTAAAAAAGGCATGATTTGAAATATTTAAAAAATAGGCAACACATTGTGAGACCTTTTTGGTGAAAAACACCTAATATAAAATTGCTTTCACAAGAAAAGGCTAAAGGTTATGCTTAATTATGCTTCAGTAAAATTGTATTTCCAACAAAAGTGCACATTTCCATGTCATTTAGGGGAATGTTTTTTGTGGTTTTTAATAATAATGAAAGAATATTTTATAGTAATACTTTCTTTTTTATTAGGTACAAATGACAATAATTTTTTTAAACTAATTGGCCTGAAAATATGAAACGAAAAAAAAGAAAATTGGATTAGAAAAAATGGGTTACAAATATGCCCAGCTGTATTTGTTAAAAATGCTGTGACGGTTAAACAAATTGTCTAATGGCTGTTCATTTTGAGCTTTAAGAAGTACTTACAACTTCTTTTATTAAAAACAAATGACATCTATTTCTCCTTAGAAGTGTTTGAATTGTATATATGCAGTAAAAAAATTTTTTTTACAGCACTATCTATTTCAAAAGCAAAGATTTTGGGTGCCTTTTGCCACACAAAATACGCCTCCAGAGGTTTTTATAGGCAGCCTCCTTTATCAATGCAAGCAGCAACTTTAATCAGACAGAACACAGCTGAGAGCAAACACTGCTGTTTGTGTTATGAATATTAAAAATGAAATATCACGGGCCTTATGAAAGTACAGCACAATAGGTTTAAGCTCGGATTGTCTTTGGAAAAGGGGCGATTCGGCAAACAGAGGCTAAGCAGTCAAAATCCATTCTTCTTTCATCCTGTCATTTGTATGTGCGAGTGGTAGTCAGCGTTGGGAAAGACAGAGGAAGCTTTTAAAAAGCAGTGAGAAGAATCCCTGCTTGGAAAAAAGGTAGTTTATACGTGGAAACAGCCTGGGAGTTAAAAGTCCACCTCAGCACTCACACTTATATTCACCTTCGAATGGCACACAGGATAAAGAAAATGTGCCACTCAGACAGATGCCCTTGAACGATTAGAATAAAGTCTTTTTTTGTTGTTGTAAAAAAACACATTCAAAACTCATACAATCATTTTTTTTTCTTTTCTCATAACTGCAGCAACACTTGTTTTCCTTCACAGAGAACTCCTTTCCGAACGGGGAGCTTTGGAAACATGTTTTTCCTTTTGTTCCACTTTTAAATTCACATTGTCCTGGGTCTGACTGTTACTGATGTGATAGTCTAGCATCGCCAGACCTATCTCCACAGCGCTGTGGAGTAAGGTCTTCCTACACCACACATACATTCTGGGATAGGAGGAAAAAAACGCTCTGGGTTGTTTGCATTACTTTAAATCAATCCCAATGGTCTTAGACAGTGCTAAGCTCCGGACGCAGCAAAGGTGAGCTGCAAAATAGTCTCTGGAAAGAACTTGTTATGGTGGGACATTTGCACCCCAATAGAAAACATATTCCTTGTAAATCTTTACAATAATTCCCCAAAAGAACCAAGCTGGCCTGCCTTGTTGCACAGCCAAAGGCTTCTTCAAAAAGTTGCCATTTTCAGCATGTGGCTCGCTAGCTCGAAGTTTTCTGTAGAAAAGGGATTTTGAGAACGGCAACACACAGAGAGCAAAAAGTGAGGGTCAGCTAATGGTCCAGGAAATGAACTTCCGTTGATCTGGACTACTGATATGACAGTAGATATATCATCTGATATGATATGAGATATGTTGGAATTATAGCTTCTAAATACCTGGAAGTTGCATAAAACAAAGTCACACCTATATGGTACCCAGGGTATGGATGATAATTGTTTATTTATGAAGTTTTTTTTTCTTTTTAACCATTGTGTAGTGTTTATTATTTAAAGTATTATATTTTTGTTACACAGTCAATGTGTTATAAGGCTTATATTTAAAAAAAAACGTATAATTATTAGGCTTTTAAAAAAATACAGCCAATTTATCAATAAATCAATCAATCAAAATGTATTTATATAGCACTTTACAACAACCAGCAGGTATCCAAAGTGCTTAACAAAATGAGTAAAAACATACAACAGAAAGAGTAAACATAGAAAACAGTAAAATCGGAAAAGGTTACAAAGAAACAAAAGAATAAAAATTGTTACACCCCTGCTACGTATTAAAAGCCAGACTAAACAGATATGTTTTAGGTTTGGACCTAAAAAGAGCGACATCTGTAACAGTACGCATATCTGGGGGTAACTTGTTCCAGAGTCTCGGGGCTGCAACTGCAAAAGCCTGATCCCCCCACCGTTTATACCTGGACCTTGGGACTTCTAAAACCAACTGATTTGAAGACCGCAATGACCGGTTGTGTTCGCGCACAGTTAAAATTTCAGACAAGTACTCTGGGGCAAGACCATTTATAGCTTTAAAAACAAACAATAAAATCTTAAAATCTATTCTAAAACGCACCGGGAGCCAATGCAGGGTGTAGAGAACGGGAGTGATGTGTGCACGTCTAGGTGTATTTGTTAAAAAGCGAGCAGCAGCATTTTGAACAAGTTGAAGACGTGAGATGGAGGTCTGATTCAGGCCAACATAGAGGGCATTGCAGTAGTCCAACCTTGAACTGATAAAAACATGAATGGCCTTTTCTAGGTCGTGCCTGCTCAGAAAGGGCTTAACTTTAGCCAGCAGGCGAAGCTGGAAAAAGCTCATTTTAACAACGTTACTGATCTGCTTATCAAATTTCATGCTGCAGTCAAAAGTAACCCCCAAATTTTTTACAACACAATTTATGTAAAAATACATAATATATGTTTAGTTTAGCTCAATTACCAATGAAATGTACATCATTTATGGTTCATATGTGCCATTTACCCCTGTGAGATCACATATGATCATTCGATCATTTTCATTTTTTTATGAGAAAACGTAGAAATTCAATTACAACAAAGGTAAAAAAATAAAAAATAGAAACCAGATTTTTGGGGGTGTACCGTGTGCAGTCATTGAAGTTATCTTTGATGTTCTTCACATAAAATGAGTCAAGGCCAATGAGTTTGAGTTAAGCTAAATTATAAATAGCACCATTTTTCTTTTAGCAAACATTGAAAACGGGTCCCACAGACCCGAACAACAAAAGGGTTAATGTATGTCTTTTATTATTGAATCTGTACCCCATGTGAGTTTTTCACAAACTATATTCTCCAAATTAATAGGATTGCAGTACTTTGAAATGATACATTGATTTTCAACTAGATTTGACAAAAGTCCCTAATTGTATTGCTCTTCTGTTAGACTCGGTGAAGAAAATGCAATGTCTATTTTAATATGCCTGATTCATTTCATTATCTGTGCTGTTACGCCTTTGGGCTAGGTGAGATTCACTTCTTAAGCTCTACTTTGAGTGTCTATCTTACAACAAAAAGTGCACTTGACAATAGCATACCACTCTGAAAATCACATCTTAAACACAAAGGATACAAAAACTGCTTTGGCAGGTACATGCCAATTGTCTTTCATTAAATCATGTGTTACTCTTTCTCTGATAAAACAAGCCAAATCTAACTTTTTTTAATGCAACCCTGTGGCAGTTTAACTGCTGAACAGCACCATGTTCAAACATGGTCATTGGCTAACAAGGACCAGGGCCTGATTAAAACCCCTGTTGAAGGGTAATAGCAGTTGGTGGAAGAAGTTAAACATGTCATCTAGTCTTGAACATTTCTAACTGTATCCAACAACTACTATGCGTCTCTGTAAAACTTATCACAGATTATATTATTCTACATATGCAGTTAATATCATTTTTGCTCTTAGAAATGGCCAATCCTGCCAAAGGATGGTTTTGCAATGATATATAATCCCCTCACTATTTATATGATGGTTAAATATGTTGGTAATATGCATGTACCATTGTAGTGTCTGTGGTTTACAGCCATGAAAGCAGATGTGCGGGGCTGTATTAACCATGTGTTAGCATGCTACCATTTGGTAATTGGCACAACAAAAGTACCGCAGCAGCTGAAGGGAATGTGATTCGTTTTGCAGGTATTTTGACATGATAATGGCACTAGAACAGAGTTAAGAGATGATAATTCAACACTGTGAAGATGCGCGTGTTTGTCCATGGCAATCCATCCAACAGCTGTTGAGACATTTTGCTAAGAACTTGAAATGTCATCCTGATGCTGGCGCTGGCGTAAAAGTCAGGGATTCACCAAAGTCATTAGAATCCATCCTCTAGACACCATGGATATCAGTACCAAATTTCATAATAATACATTTAAAAGTGACCAAAGTGGTGGACACAGGCTGCCGTTCATAGAGCCGCACTGCGTGCATGGCTATATGTGGTTACTCTCCTTAATGAGAGCTAATGAAGCATCTGAGCTAAGGCTTGACTGACAGAAAAAACATCACACCAAATGTGTTTTCCCACCATCCAGGAATATGCTCTACTCTTGTCCATTGCCATAAAGGACACAGACGTGGCGATGGCGGTTCAATGCTGCCAGCAGCCATATGCAGATGACTGTGCACAGGCAGCTGTGGCCTCTAGATACGATGCACTACGCTCTACTGCTGCCAACGCGATGCATCTCATATTCTGTCTCCGCCTAGTGCATTTTTCAAATCCACCCTCCCCTCATAGTCTTTATTTTGTACCTTCACGGTTCACATGTGTAATGCTCGGGGCGGTTTTTGCAGCTGGGAATATCCAATTAATTGGACAGGGGGGCCAGCTTCTATATTATTATCACCTCAGACAGAAATACACCCACTACAGCTGCCTTGAGATGGGGACATGTCAGAGTAAATGACTGAGAATGGTAAATGCTCAACAGAAGTAAACTAATTCTACCTTATTGTTCTCATCATTTACATAAAAAAGCATTTGAAAAAGCGATAAGTCAAAAGCAGGAGCTGCATGAGGACAACAACGAAGGGACTGCAGGTGTTGAGACTGGGCACAGCTCTACAAGGACAAAATACATCATATAAGGATGTATTTCTTACTGAGATTTTTCTCTCTGCCAGCTTGCCCCTGCTTCTCTGCAGCTGGAGGTTGTTCCCAAAAACTGTAAGACGCTCTGTTGTGCAAATACTTACACATACTTTTCAAAGCCTGATCAAGCAGGCACTTCCAGAGCATCGGAACAAGGTGAGTAAAAACCTCCATGCCTCGACCGATAAACATTTCTATTGAGCTCTTTAACCTGGCAGGCTCAAGCAGGGAGGACTCCAGCTAGAGACGACCCGAGGGGGGACGATCAAAGGTAGAGAGGCGGAGAAGACGGTCTGGACATAAGTCAGGAGCGACAGGTGATGTTGATAGAAGAAGGAAGAAAGAGACAGTAAAATGTAACAGATGCAAGGAGATAAAGTAAAGTAAAATGAGGTTTTATAACAGGTCAGAAACATAACAAAAAAACAAATGTCTATTCAGGACAATAGTCTGAAGTAAATCTAGTGGAAGCTGTCTACAATCTTAAACACAAAATCTTTGAACCTTCAATAAGAGAGGGAATGATATTTCAGTTGCAAACTAAAAGGTCACCAGTTAATAAAGCATCCTACGCTTGCTGGCCAAGTGTAGGCAGGCAGCTCACAGCTCCAGACTGAACGGACTCAACACACAGCAGAAATAAATAAAGGAGATAGGTATGAGCACACTTTGAAGTGAGATGGTGGATAAACGAGAGCAGGGAGGTGAGACAGACTCAGGCCATGGAACAATTACATTTTTACAATGTGTGTTTGTCGGATCACACAGTGAATGAGTATCACTGCAAAACAGTATGAAGCAGACTTCCGGTAACGTCATGGACGAGAAGGAAGCCGTACAGACAGGGGACTCAAAGGAAACACGATATCTCGAAAGAGAAGGACGACAAGCGGAGCACAAGGACTAATTCTACTGCTAGGATTAGCACCACGAGGAACAGTGTCAGTCTGACACAGACTTAACATTACTAGAAGAGTTAAGGAACCTCTATAAAGAAAACCAAGACGGCCATAATCACACTTAGATAGCTCTTGAACGTCTGGAGCAGGCTGTCACGGACATAAGAGAAAAGATGGGTGAGCATAAAGAGGGAATTGAAAACATTGAGGAGAAGGAGAAATTCCAGAATGAAGTGAAGGAAAATATATAGTTAGATTTATGAAAGATATGCTGCAGAAGATACTCAAACTACCGGCTGAAATAGATGTTAAAATCAAAGGTGCTCACTGCTCACTCATGCGCAAACCTAGGGACTCTGCAGCCACCCCCAGATCGATAAATGTGAGGTTTTTGGATGCAGCGGTGAAGGATGAGATTATAAAGCGAGCATGCCCTAGCCAGGGACAAGTGTCTTTTCAAGACGAACGGATCTTTTTTGACCAGATCTACAAAGAAAACGAAACAAGACAAAATCCACAAAGTTGTTAAATTTAAAAAGAAGAGCATTTCAGCAATGTGCCTGAACCCAGCACAACGGAAAGTTGAAGTTTCCCACCGGAGAGAAGACCTTCGCAGTGCTAACGAGCGCCGCTGAGCTGCTTACAGAGCTCGGAGTGGAGGAGAGCTGCGGTGAAAGAGAGCGCATCGAGGAAGAGTTAAAGGAAGGTTGGAGGAGCAGCTCAAAGAGAAGATGGGATATCAGACATCAAGACCCTTCTGCAGGGGGGAAATGAAATCAAGGACCAGTGTAGTTAAGGAAATAGCTCCATTTATAGAAGTGGTGCGTAGGGTGGTCTTAATACGACGTATGCGATAATATATGCATCTTTAAGTTATGGTCAGTTTATGGTGACAAGTTCACACAAGCTATGTTCTAAGTTCTGACAGGTGTATTACTCACACTTTGTATGAGTGGAATACACCCAGATGTTTTTTTTTTTTTTTTTTAATTTGAGTGCCATTTGTGCACTAAGTGCTATTTTCCCCACAGACAGGGTAGGTCACACCTCTCTGTCCCAGTACCATCGGGAGTCAGACACCATTAGAGTTCAGTCAGGGCGGCTGACTGGAAGTATAGAGGCTCCGTGTTGTGTTCTATATGTTACTTTTGTGTTTTCTCTGACATATGTTCCTATTATTGTTTACACATTTTTTTTTTTTTCTACTTGTTTGAGCAGGGAAAGAGATGTGAGGAGTTCAAGTACAATCACTATGGCTTATCTAAACTTTGTTGCTTATTATGTAAGAGGAATAATCAACCCAATTAAAAGAAAAATGACTGGGCAACTAAAGAAAATATAGCCCTAAATTCAGGAAAAACATGTAAACGAGAATGAACATTTAAAACTCAAATTGCTATGGTGATTGTAACATTTGGAGGTATCAAGTTAATGATAGTAAATGTATACACACCGAATGCAGATTGCCCACATGTCTTTCAAATAATTGCAGCTCTGGTGGCAGATAAAGGAGGGGATTGTAAGTGTTAATTACATGCTAGATTACTTATAGTAACAACACCACAAAGCTTAAATGGCAAGGGGCTTGTCAGGTCTGATGAAGGAGTTGGGTATGGGGGACGTTTGGAGGCATCTACATCCCAATGAGAGAGATCTTACATTTATGTCACAAGTATATAGGAGCTACTCAAGGATTGACTTTTTCTGTAGCTCTAAGAAAGACGTACATGGAGTAAAGGAAACCAATAGAAACATTTACTATCATGGACCACGGTCCAGTCACTATGAAAGTTGCAATAAGAGTAGCCAATCATTTAAGATCCTGGAGGATCAGTTTCTCTTTATTGGCTGGTATGCACACTAAACAAAAGAGTTAGATGGGGGGAGGTAGTTGAGGACCACAATGGAAATAAGTCCTGGACTTTATTGTGTTTTTATCCTTGATTGTATGTGATGTCTTTTCATGTGTAAAGCAGTCTTGATACAATTAAATGAATCAAATCAAATCAAATCAAATCAAATCAAATCAAATGGCTCTATTGGAGTACCAGAAGTGATGGGGAAGGTGGCTCATCTTCTGTAGGATGGAGAGCAGGTAAATCCACAATAACAGGGGGAGATTATTTCTATAGGATCCAGAATACATAAACAAAGACCGGCAAACAACAAAAACTGGAAAGTGGAATAAAAAAGACTAGACAGGGAATATTAACAACCTAGAAAAGAACAAATCGTAAAAAAACAAACAAACAAAGGAAGCCAGGATGCAGCTGGATGGGGTACTAACCTACAGAGAAGAAGGAGCTCTCAGCTATACTAATAGAAGAATACTCTAAAAGGGGAAATAAAACTAGCAGGCGTCTGGCTTTTCAACTCCGGAAGGCCCAATCTAGCCGTACAATTCTCAAAATCAGACATCCTGGAACTAATCGTATTGAGACGGATCCCAAGGGAATTGCAGAGGCTTTTCAAATTATTATGACCAGTTATACAAAGGAGAAAAACAAGAATCCAAGAAGGAGAAAACTAATGAATTCCACAGACCACTCAGACTAAATAAATAGAAAAAAAATTACGACACAAGATGCAACCACATTAGTGGAACCCATCACAGAAGACAAAAAAAAAAAGACCTTTACTCTGCAAACAATATAAGCATGCATTAAAATCAAGAGACCCCTCTAAATCATGGACGAATCCATTATAACAGTCCTACACACAAAAGGAAAGGATCCCCCACAGTGCACTAGCTATCACCCAAGAAGTATTTTGTGTGTTGATTCTACAATTTTAACTTCCATCCTGGCTAACAGGATCCAAACTAATATAAAGAAATGAATCAAATCAGACCAGACTGGATTCATAACAGGCCGTCAAGGAACAAACAACACAAGGAGAGCTTTGAATTTACAATCAAAAGTAGCAAAGCATAAACAGCTGATCGCAGGTGATATTTAGTATTTCATAAATAATCCACTCCTTTCCATCCCCCCACTTATGCAATGTCTTTGTAGCTATGGCTCAGTGTCAGGGTCTACAATAACGAGAGCCAAACAGAGGCGATGATGGTGGCTGGCGTCTGGCCCGAGCAGCTAAATAAACTGGTGTCCTTTAAATGGCCCAGACACGGGTTTGGATATTTGAGGGTTCATTTTACTACTTGCTCTACAAAATTATTCAAAGCAAATTATAACGCTTAATATATTACATACAGAATATATAATGCTTAATTTGATGTGTTGATATAGGTATATGTATTAACTTTATAGCGGTGTATGTATAAACATGTTTCACAATTCTTATTTTATTGTATTTCACTTTAGTTCATATAGTTTATTTGATTTTATTGTGTCGTCATTTACTTTTATATATTTATATAAATATATGTATACGTTTTTTTCTCAGGTCCATTGTCAGGGCCTGTTTTGTTGCTTGAAAAAACAAAAAGCTAAAAAAAAACTGTATAAAGCAATTGTCAAAATAAACACAATGAAAAATTGTGTCAGTAGTGTATGTGCTAAAAAGCAGTTGTGGAAAGTAACAAAGTACATTTTAAAAAGTCAAATTTTGAGGTATTTTACTTTGTACTCCATTTAAAACTATTTCATACTTCTACTCCACTACTTATCTGATGGAAATATTGTCCATTTTACTTCAATGCATGTATGTGACAACTGTGGCTAGTAGTCACTTCACTCATGACCCCCTATATGTGTCATGTGAGACTTTTAGACACCTAAGTTGGGAACTAAAGTTAAAACTAGCTCCCCATCGATGAGCTACAGCAGTAAGATTTTATTTCCTGAATAGATAATCATACATCCTCTCATTGACGTTCAGTGAAGGGAAAATCTGCTGCATTGCTTTACTGCACAAAGTAACATTACATTATGGTCCACAACTGTAAGCGCGGTGGTCTGGGTTGTAATGGTCTAATAATGCCAATGTCATTTTTGCATCTGAACAGTGTATGGAAAAACTGGCAGTGTGGACAGCAAAGAGACAGAGTGATGAATGAGGGCAGAATGAAATGGGTGTATGATTACAACCACTTAACAGCTCGGCCCTTTGAGTGGCAACCATGAGTCATCCCAGGAAGCTTCACCAGTAAATATGAGACATATTAGACAATTCGACTTATAGCCTCATTGACATTTTAAATTCCTCACTAATTTCAACTCATTTTTGTTGGACTCACAAAAAGCTGTGGGTCATTTGATTACAGCCGCACAAATAACATGTGGGGTGGATGTTAACAGATGGTCCAAGTTATCTTGACCTGTCGGCTAGGCCTGTCCTACAAATATGGCATTCTCCCACACAATGACTAATGCAGACTGCTGATTAAAAAAAGGTTGAAATGCAGAGCACAGCGGAAGGTAAATAGATGCTTATGGTAAAAGAGAGAGAGAGAGAGAGAGAGGGAGAGAAACAGAGAAACAGAGAGAGACTAAGGAGTGTAGACAAGTGGAATGACTTATTCAAGAGGGAAGTGGGCAGGGAGAAACATGAAATTAGCACAAATAGATTATCTGTCGACGACAGGCAGGCCTAAGAGCAAGCCAAGCACTGTTGAGGGAGAGAGGAAAAAAAGCAGATTGACTTCTTGTTTGTTCCTCCCTTAGGGGAGATCCGATAGAGCCATCACTCACCAAATTGCTGATCTGTAGTTGAAACAGCTGTATCCAAAGCACACATGCACTGAACTAAACTCCAATTAGAATGCACAATAGTATGACCCGTGCACTGTGGGAGAGATGAACTGTCTAATCTTTCACATCTGTTATATTTGTGTATGCCTCAGATGAAAGCTTTACTTTATCTTCTTTTTGGATATTAGTTGGTCCTTGTTCCAATAATATAACAGAGTAGTAATGCTTAAAGTAATAGTTTGACATTTCGGGAAATACACTTATTTGCTTTCTTGCCGGGGGTTGGATGAGAAGATCGATAGCACTCTGATTTCTGAGAGTGGTATGAATCTTCTCATCTGCCTCTTGGCAAGTAAGTGAATAAACACTTTCTCTGGAAGTATTCCTTAAAGTAATGATAATTAATTCCCAATGATAGAACAGCGTGCTGCATTCTACTTAACACTTGACACACTATGGCACATGTGCAGTACTCTTATTGCACAACACGCGATCTTATTGTGCCAAAAAAACCTCCTTTAAGTGAGTGGGAATGATGACTAAAGTCTGAAGGCATGATGACATATTTATATTCTGTGGGCGGTGGCAATGGGCATAGTAATAGGATTGCTACGGATGGATTTCACACCATTTTTAGTACATATTTCAGATGGGATTTGAACCATTTTTGGAATTTATCTTACACCAAACCAAGTGTTTGAAAAATCCAAGTATTTTCCTCAATTAAACATCCAAATGGTTTCACGTATCAAGCGTGCATTCAAACATTTTCTTCTTTATGAACATTTCCTTTTTCATAAACATTTCCATGGTAACACCGAGCTCCACTAATCAGAGACGTTGCTGTTACACTTTAGGATTCTGGGTAGTTTAATCGTTCTCCATGTCGTTGCAAATCTTTTTTTTTACTGGACAGTAAGTATCATACCAACTTGTGGCTTCTATAGGGGCATAAACAAATCGTTTCACAATCTCGTTGCTGGTGGTAATTCTACCTTCACTTGTTACGACGTTATGGCTAATAATCTAAATTCTCGATTCAGAATGTGAATGTGATATTCCGTCCAAAATCTCGCTGTTGAGCTCTAAAGTAGTGACTAGTGGCTCTTTACAGATTCCCCAATATCAGCCGAGTACAAATCATCTATTTCCCGCTATAGGAAGGTGCTGTCAAGTGATCCGGAGTTGGTAAATGTTGTCTGTGAAATGGACTGTTGCACGTGCTTTAATTAAAAAGAAAAATGCAAGAAGAAAGTGTGCAATTCCACTTTTGCTGCCGGTTGGTAGCACACTGAAGGATTTAGATTAATAGAAAGGCAACCAGCTGAGTCCACTCCTACCTTTGTTTAACACCCAAATGATCTTTCCAAGAGTTTAAAATTGCAAAAGTTATACTGTATGCCAGCTCAGTCATAGCAGATCTGGGGAGAATCATAATCCAGACAGGGAGATGTCCAAGGCAATCTCCTGAGATGTTGGGGAACATGTTCTGTGTGGCAATCCACAGTTACTGAACAAGATTATTTTTGATCGATGATGTTTTAAGCCCCCAGTGCCTCCTTCCAGGCAGTGCTGCTAACCCTAACCTCAACCCTAAGATTCACCCTAACCACTGCCTAATCCTGGTGGCTTCCAGGCCGCGCTGCCTGGAAGGAGACGTCTGGGGCTCAAAACACAGATAAACACTCTTTTTCCATGAGGCTGATGGGGAATCCAGATCATAAAAGGGTTAGGGCATCTAATGACAAATTTGCCCCTTCAAGTGAATTTCCCATGTACCCTGCAGTCAACGTGACTGGGAACCCTTGAGGTTGTTTCTAACCCTCCCTGAAAATGCCCTAGAGCACATACTACATACACTTTGGAAATTGAATCACAACTCCCACAGGGTCAATGGTAAATGTGTGGAACAACCTTACTTTGCTTTCCCCTATCTTCTTTGTTGCTGTATGTACACAGGACAGAGACAAGCTGGAAATTCGACAAGCAGGAAATTTGAGTTTGATAAATGAAAATCAGAATCATAAAATGATTTTTTTCCCAAGTAAGTAACACTTACAAGGTAGTTGTCCTGCACTGACAGCAGGGAACAGGTTGGGAACTAGTAGCACACGCCTGTTGCCAGATCAGGAGTTCATTTGAAACGCTGGCCTATAAAAGGGAATGTTATTGTAGATTTTGGCAATTAATAACCATGACGGGGACCTTATATAAAGGTACAAACTACAGTTCTTGCTATAAGATGTATTCTCTGGTTTGTTGTGGGTTAATATTTTTCGTGGGTATGAAGTTGGTGGTTTTCCATTGAGTGGTACAGGAATGGAATAGGGTTGGGTCTTTGTACATTATTCAAGGAAGGAACCTCCGGAAAGAAATAGAGCAAGACAGGGAGCAGGGGACGGAAGCTGAAAAAGAGTAAAAGAAAGAGATCCTTTAGTAGCCTGAATCTTCTCCAGCTTTACTTACAGTGTATTGATCACAGGTGGGACGAAGGAAGAGGAGGGTTAGAAGACTGAGCAAAGAGGGGGGAGACAGTTGGCCAAATTATAGGCTGCAGTTACTGTAAAGCATGTAAAATAGAGAGGGAGAGCAATTACGCCCAAGTCATACAGAGGATAATTAGAAAATCCTCCCAAAGATCCACACATTCTCTCTCCACACACACACATCTAGATCCACTGTTATATTAAAACACAGAGGGTGTCGAATTCATTTAAGACACCGGGCTGTATGCATTGCTCAGATCTCACAGCTTTATGCTTGGTTTGATTTGAAATTCTTTGCATCGATTTTCTCTCCCTAGTGCCTTTAGTCCGTTCCTCCCTTGTAATCAGCCATAATTGAATGGCCATGCATGACACCTCTGGCTTCCCTGTAACAACTTTAGCTACATGTTACAAATGCAAAGAGGTATACTTCTGAAAAGTTGTTCTTTTCCCCTTCCTTTTCTATCTTTTCTAGGTTGACCTACTTTGGCAAAGAGCTTAGGTTCCTTTCTTTGTGTCTCACACTGTTGTGCCAAGGGCAGAAAATCTGCGGGGCGGTCCTAAAGTATTTGCTGCACACCCCCTCTCTCTACTGATCCAGGGGGATGGCAGCTGAGTCCAGCGATGTAAAATATGCCAGATTCAACCTCACTGCCCCTGCAAAATCGCTCCCGCCGAGTCACACAGAACTGTATTCCGGGGGTTAAGGAGCTTATGTCTCGTATACGACGCATGGAGAAAGGGGCTGAGCAGCGATTCTCCATGGGAGGGGAAAAAGAAGAGTGAAGCCTCTCCGTGTAGAGTGTATCTCATTATGAATGAACTGGGTGTTACCTTTGGTAAACAGTGGGGAACATTTCTCAGCCGAGCGTCACTCCAAAAGCAGCGGGCTGGTAAACGACAGCGGCCCGGTGGTGGCGCACAGCCATTGCTCACATCGACAGCCCCAAAGGGATGTATTAGTTTGGTCATGATTAGTTAGTAGAATAAATAATCTGCGCCTTTGACAGCCCCCTTCATTTCAGCGAGTGTTGAATAGATGCCCCGTCCAACTCTTTTGTGTTAGTAAATTCCCTCCAGTTATTTTTGCTGAATGACCTTCTCAATCATGTGACAAGTCAAAAATTCAATTTCTGAGCGAGGCATTCATTATCGTAGGCCTTTGTGCTCAAGGGTACCTGCCCATTTACAGAGCATTAGAGCCATGTGTAGTATGGCTGTACTCCATTTGAATGGCCCATTAAGAATATCAACAAATGAGAGATTCATTAAATAGCTCAAAGGGATTTTTGAAAATAATCATGTAAATAATGTCACAGCAGCAAACATATTATTACAGTACGACTATAATCAGTGTAGCATGAGAACAACAACAACTGAGGTCTTTAAATTTCTGCTTGATGCTAATCCTTCCACTCAGCTGAGAAAAAACAACCACATCAGTTAGAGCAACTGATTTTTGCTGTGACAGAGCACTGAACACCACTGACTTTTCTATTTGCAGTCATCTTCTCAACCTCAAGTTGTCGAACACGTTCTGCGCTGCTGCGCTGCTGTACTGCAAGCTTCTCATGTGTGAAAAGCAAAACAAGAGTAATTAAATCTTCATTCCATCACCCCATCAACCATATTCACATGTGTTCTAATGAAAAACCACATAGTGTAAAACAGATCCTTTTAGGTTTATGGCCCAGTGACTTTTGTGGTAACGTCAAGAAGCGGGGGAAGGTTTTGTCCTCTGACAGTATTAAGCCATCTTGTTTTTATGTTATATGACCCTCTACTGATTCTGTAAATCAAACACTAATTACAACGTGCAGTGAACTGACGTCTGAAATGCTACCTCCAATGTCTTCCACAGGCTAATAGACAGCTGAGTGAATTTTGCGTCCAAAATAGAGTGCTTCAGCAAGCCGTAAGCAGCTTGGTTAATTAAGACATGCTGACAACTGGTGAACTCTGCACATAATTATGGATCCGCTGCTTAATTGGAAAGAATGGTAGAGAACAGTAAACGCATAATTCTTCACTATTGGGTAGCTGTACTGTCACTGCAATAAAACCAGCAAAAAACCACTGAGGTAGTCCTAAACGTGATTCTTCAGAGAATTAGTCGACCCATTGCTGAGTTAACCGGATAGGGCACGCCAGAGCAAAAATGTCTTACTGGACCCCTATAGATCCTGCTTAAGTTGATGGATGTAAATTAGGTCTTACCTGCCCTGGACTTTGATGTCAGAAATGGCATAGAAGTATCTGGACAGGTTATTCTCGTCCACCGTGGTAGCTCCTGTAGCGGGCCGGAGCAGACGGATTCTCAGGTCTGTGATGGTGAAGAAGTCCCGCAGGTTCTTGGTAGTGTCCAGTTGGCCATAGAGTGAAGCCATGTTGTGGAGCCGGGGCCCAGCAAAAAGCGCAAAGCGGTCCTTGATCTCAAAGCGCACTGTTTTATCATACTTCCACACATAACCTCGTGAGTAGTCCTCAGTGCAGATGATGTCCAGCAGGGTATGCTGAGTCAGATCCTGCACCGTCTTGGACTCCATTGTGAAGGCGTCTAGGCAGTCAGTGGCATAGAACTGGTAGGGTTGCCAGGTCCGTCCATAATCCAACGACTTTTCCAGGACCATCTGCTCGGGCCGGCCAGACTCAAAGGTAAGGACAATGTCGTCGGTCAGCTCAATGGTCTTGTTCCAAGATAGCGTGATGTTGACCAGGAGGGCCTTCGGGTATTTCTTCCAAGACGTGGACTGCCAGAAGGTTGTGGGGTTACGGCCCTCGATGTCAAACATAAGCTCCGGAGGGTGGGCGAGTTCCTCTGTGGTGGCGTCACATTCATTATTACACATATAGGGGTTCTCCTACATAGAGAGTGAAAGCAGAGGAAACAAACCAGAGAGGGAGGAAGACAAAGTAAGGAAAGGTTGTAAGTCTTCTTAGAGTGAAATAACAAATGAGGTCCTTCAGAGTTTCTTATGAATAGAACTCAATGTAGGCATGGCATTGCATCTCTCATGCCCCACCATGTCATTAGGAGAAACATTTAGGGATTTGTAAAGCCGTAAGCTGAATAACAATGAGGCTATCACCTGCATACATATTCTCCATTGGATGTAGTGAGCTTTTGTAGATGCATATTTGAAGCCACAGAGCTTTATGTTGCACATTTATCTTTTAAGAGTCTGCCAACATCTCTGTTGACTCTTGTCATTACAGCGCATTTGCTTCCTCTCTGTTGCATTGTCACATCATGTTACTACAAATGTCACATCCTTCCCAGTACTGAAATTAAGATGTCTGTTTCTTCCTTCTTACCAATGTTGGAATCACAAGAATAGTGTGCCTTATGTGTCAAGTGGCCCAGAAGAACACACATTCACTCGTAGACTGATTTGATAAAATGAATAGCACTGAATAAAGCAACACTCTTTAATTTTCAGTAATTGAGCTCATTAGCTCTTATTTGACAAGTGTTCTTGGGTTGCTCTTGTACATTATTTATTTTTTACCAACTTGACTCATTCACACTTAAAAACAGGTTGTGCAACTGACTTCACCAAAACCTATTCAACATACCTTCATTCATAAAGGGTTAATACATTATTTGTATCCCTCGTGTCCGAATTCGACTTTTGGTGGTTTTAAATTCAGCACATTTCTTGCTTAAAAGAGTTCTTTCCAAAAACATTTGTCCGATTTACCACAAATCATTACAAGGCGATGTTCTGTCCTTGCTCCCTGGGGGCTCCATCTAGCTGTCAGGGGGTGGAGGCACTTCTAAAAGAGGACCTTTCAAGGGCTACAAGCTCCAATTTATCAGGACAAGAAAATCCACTACTTGATTAGGTGGAAGATGTCTTCCCGTGTGTGTGAGTGTGTGTGTGTGAGTGTGTGTGTGGAGTAAGTGTGAGTGTGGCGATGCAGTGAGGAAAGCGAGAGAGGAGAAGGCCTCTGATGTAAGACAGTCTAATGGAGCGACAGAGATCGAGTAAGTGCGACGGAGAAACAGCTCCATTTGTCTAATAAGCTTTGCAATTTTTTCCTAGTCTTTCAAGGCGAGGTTACAATAAAACAGGCCTCTATCAGGCCTTCTGACTGTTAAAGGGCCCCATAAATATCAGGTCTGGACCGCTGTCCCCTACAGGCTTCTACCAGTACTGGACAGCGTTGGCTGGAAGACACAGAGTAGGAAGGAGGCAGACTCACAGTGGAAAATTCCACTTGGGTTTTAGTGTACCATCTCATGGTTGGAGGTTAGGGGTGCCATTAACTACAGCATCTGGTGCGACGTGTATCTACAGACAGATGTGTAATAACTCATATGCGACAGTTATGCCAGCTTAGGGGGCGTGCATGAACTCTAAAAACACACTTGGCATGCAGGATGGCTGACTGTGGGGCTTTGGTTTGTTGGAAATGTGCATTCATCGAGGGAGACCTAAAACTGTTCACTGATGGTGAAGTGCTGTGCTAGAAGCACAGGTGTAGACTTGAGAGAAGAGAGAAGAACATGTTTCTTTTGCCCCCATTACTGTTAATTATACTCTATTTCTACAGTTGAATACAAACCAAACCACAAAATAAGTACTTTTACTCATATGCATTGCAAAATGATGCCCTTATATGCTTGAAATCCTATTCAAGATATTTAAAAACCTTTATATTTTAATGAAATCTCTGCCTTTAGAACATGTTTTCAATTATACAGTAGTATACAGTACATTATTCAGTATTTTTACATTAAGCAAGTAAGCAAGTTGCTCTTTAAGTGCAAGTACAGAACTATTATTATTATAAAAGTTCCCCTATTGGAAAAAGTGAGACAGTATTTAAAGAGTGTTTTTGAACTTAAAAGCATGTTAACATGTTCTTGTAGATTTACAAGCTTGACCCAGAAAATAAGCATAATATGGGACCTTTATAGTATCGAAAATAAAAATCCTTGAACACTAAGTCGAGCTGTAGCGTCTACCTTTGGTTTGGAGATTAAAAGCAAGTGAACACCACACAAGGTGCTGCTGTTATATCATGGTCAACCTTTATGTTCCTTTACGTCTAAATCAGGCAGATCCACTGAACAGAAATTACTGTAACACACACACACACACACACACACACACACACACACACAAACTGCCATCCTCACCAGCACATCTCTGTAATCAGAAGAAGATGTATCCCTATTGATCCCTGTGGCCGAGCAGCTGAAAATCTGCTGCGTGTAGCATCTGGCAACCCTGGCCAGCCGTCCAGCGCTCCCCCAAATACACAGGTTAAAAACCTTTCAATACTGTCTACTCCACTCTCCCCTAAAGACAAAATACTGCCTTTATGACGATCAATTACCTCACCGGTCAGAAGAGAAAGGATATAAAATGCTGAGTACTGCCTCGTGAAAATCGATGCCAGATATCTATGTTTTACTGTAGGGCACCGCTGAGGGCTCTGTCGGCCAATTAATGGTTTGGCACACATTAAAATAATTGACAGCACCTGACATGGCAACGCAGCATTTCTGTAATTACAAAAGATGTTTCTATTAATCCCAGTGTAATGGTAAGTGGTCAGGATGGGGGACAGCCATCGCAGATAAAGCCAGCGCTCAGGATGCTGGAGCAGTCACGCTAAATTGGTGCTAATAGAGATGGTGTCAACCCACCCAAAACACAGCGGCTTAATCCGATTATTAGCATTGTGATGCAGTGGGATAGAGTCAGAGAGCGAGTGTGTGTGTGTGTGTGTGTGTGTGTGTGTGTGTGTATGTGTGTGTATGTGTGTGTACGTGGTTGTTGGTGGAGTTCACCAGGAACTCTAAACTCCTTTGGTGTTGTCACCATTATTGTCAAACTGTTCAGGCTAATTTTTGCAAGCCGACTAGAGGAATAAAAATCCACAATGCAGCAATGTAGAGAACAAATAAATTAGACTAAATCCATTCAGCTGCACTCCACAGACCAGCAACATTTGTAGAGTTGAAGCTACAGGGAAGTTAGCCTTGCTTTGCCAACCAACGCTTTGAGACATGTTGATGGAATAATTTACCCTCATATCATCTGTCTGAAACAACTTAACTTTAACATTTGTAAATCGATGCACTATTCTGGCTGCACATTTCAGTTTGACATCTTTCATTGTGCATCCGTAACGGCTCCAGTTTATTGAACAAATTAGTAATTTAAACATGCTGCTCTGCTATACCTTAGTTTGTTATCCATAAGAATGAAATAAGACAAGGCTCCTGAACTTGTCCACTGAGAAACACTTCTTACTTTTATGCAATTTCTCACATTTATATGATTCATTACTTAACTTGAACTACTGTACTTTTCATGCTGCACTGATTCTTTCCTCCCCATTCATGTGTTTTCTCATAACGGCTCTATACAGATGACAAGAGGTGTTTCATCTTATATGATTTAACATTAACTAACCAAAAAAAAAAACAAAAAAACAGAACAACACTCCATCTAAAAAGTTGTTCTGACAAGGGGGGATGGGAGAATGTTCATCATCAGTTACTGTATTTGCACCAACAATCAGATGGGGGGTCACAGTTGGGATCCATGAAGAGCAGATAGGGGTAAATTATGCACAAAGGAAAAGTAGAGCAGATAAGTTTGATCGTGTCTAGTTTTAAAATAAGATATGACCATGGTGGCAGGACAGTCTTGGCCCGGACACGCCATGACCGCTGATGGAGGATGGGACCTGGGGGAATATAAATTTACTAACTGCCGACAAGCCATCTAGATAAATGGGCTCCCACCAATCAAACAAACCCGTTTGTGTGACAGATGTCTTGGACTAACCCACATGGCAAATTGATCCCACCCTCCATCTTTTCTTCCTTCTACCTTTCCCTCATCTCTTTTTCTTGTTGTTCTTCTTTATTTCTTGCACTAATGAATTTAATTTCAAAAGTAATCAGTGGGCCTGAGAAAAATAGATCACCCTAAGCGTGATTTTATCTTGTTTTATGATTTAAAAACGTTTTTTTCTTTTAAAGGAGTACAATTATATAATTTCTAACGGATTGACATTGTGTGTGCAATATTTGTACTGTAATAAATAACTCTTTTGAACAGTGTTGCCAAAATGCATGTGACTGCCGTGAAGATCACACTTTAAGCTTTAATGCCTCTTACAAAAGGAGTTTGACTAAATGAGCTTCTGCACCCATCAGAATTAGAATAATACTACATGCAATGTCATAACCACACTAACATGCTCAATAATAACAGTTTTGTGGATATTTTACAATATAGTTATGTAAAATAAGATGTTTCCTGCCTTGTAGATGCAACCTCAATCCCATATTGTACACAATTTATGATACTGACATCGATATTGTCATTTACAACATGGATTCAACTGTCAAGCATGTCAGCTTTAAGCACCGGCTATTGTTAGGAGAATGTGTTTTGACCACACATCTTCCATGAAATCAGTATGAATGGCACTAGACAAAATGTGGCTGGTCTGCCACTTACACTGTTCCTTCTTATCTAAGATATTTTAAGAAATTAAATATTATATTTTGTTTTTTTTTCAGATGCAATTTTGATCCACACAATGCAGGCGGGCAATCATCTATTCAGCCAACAACACCCACATGCAATCCTGTCTTTGCTGTTATTGCAGCACAGGAGAGAGACAAAGACAGATGGAGAGTGATCGGAGGAGTTTTTCTCTCAACACATATCAATACCAGGAACTACTAATGAGAGCAACAAAATGCTTCCTCACCAAATGCTCCAGCCTTTGCAGGTTTTGGTAAGAAACAAAGAAATAAGAAATAAATCCCAATCACACTCCCACTCTTATCCTTTGCTTTGCATCAACGGCTATCTTTAAAGATTAAATTGTCTTGTGAGGAGAATCTTTCGAAATTGCCACAGAGTTTAAAAAGACATTTAGATTAAAGACCATGTGCTGCAGTTGGATGTCCATAAATCATTACGACGTTCATTTAAAGGAGACTCTCTCACTAAAGGAATAATGCTTTGTGGCACATAACGGGGAGAGAGTACAAGCACAAAAAGTCTCCCTTCCTGTGTTTCCATTACTTTATATTTCTAGTTCCTCACAGTAGAATACATGTATTTTTTCTGATAGACTTCCTAAGACAAATGTCCAAAAACAATGCTGGATAAGTAAGAAAAGATACTGTATTATTCCTAAATCATATTTGTTTACTGTAAAATAAACTATCCATCCCTCAATCCATCTCTCCAGCCATCCATCCCTCATCCCTCCATCCCTCCCTCCATCCATCTCTCCATCATTACATTCATCAATCCATCCAGCCCTCTACCCATCCATCCATCCCTCCATCCATCCAGCCATGATTCCCACTCCACCCTGGACAGGTCAGCGGTGTCATAAAGGGCTACCCAGAATTTACCATCATTAAAATAAAACAATTAAAAAATCAATTTACCAATATTAACTTATATAGGAGTAAAAAGGTCCAAAAAGTCCACAAAAGGGAATTCACAGGATAAGCTAATGCATCTCTAATGTCTATATTTCTGTAACATATACTTCTACTTCAACTTCGTACAACGTGTGTGAACATTTCATTTCATCAACAACATAGATTTTCTCCCACCTTCTCCCCAGACATGCATAATCTTCTTCCTCACATCTATCCAAATATCTTCTATATCCTTACCTCTCTTCCCTCAGCAAGGTTGGTGTGTGTTTATGTGTCTGTGGGTGTGTGTGTGTGTGTGTGTGGAAGACGGGGCGCGGGGTTAAAGCTATCCCTGCTGCATTAATGAGACCTTGTGTTCCACAATAGATTTCTTCACCCCAACCCAGGGGCTTGATTGAAGCAGTGCTCTCTCAATTTCAAAACCTCTCTCTCTTTCCAGTCGTGCCAACACCTTTACTGGATTCCCTCTCTCTCCCTCTCTCTCTCACTCCCTCTCTAACACACATGGTGATGGGTGGTGCAGACAGAAAGAGGGGCTTAACCTGGACGTGGAATGAATATTGGATGCCAGTGTGACAGATTACATTGGTAATAGACACCCAGGCCAAATCCTCACAAGGATTACAATCATATTTTCAAATGGCTCAGGGTCAGCCAGAGGTCGGCTGGCCTGGACCATGGTCAACAAGGCAACAGGGGACCTGAAACCACACGCACACACACACACACACACACACACACACACACCCTAGATTCAGCTTGCCAACTGTCTCAGGCATGGTTTTAGCATAGATTTTGATACAGCTTTTAGACAAAACTAGTTAATTTTTACAGTTAAGTGTCAAATCTCAGAATATACATGGATATTTATGATGAGCTAAATGAAGATTAAACGCTGATTTAGGCATTACAGCCTCTGAACACACACTCTTACACACTCATCTTTACATTAGGGCGCAATGTTGATTAGTGATCCTCATCTTTTACATTAATGCATACAGTAGTTCTGAATTTTATGATTAGACGGTAGAAAACTGACAACGATTTGGTTTGACATCATTTGTCAAACGTTATCCCAAATGTGAGGACTGGTTATTTTTTATCTTTTCCACATCATCGTGAATGGAATAATTGGACTGTTGGCTAGACAAAACAATAGTAACTAATTTGATGAATGAGGAAGTTACAAACGAACAAAGTTTTTCTCAGCATGACATTTGTTGCACACCCACACAAGAAGAGTATTGGTGCTGCTCCGACCGTCAGCAGCTTCAAGTGGACCGCAAGCCGACAGCTCAAAGTATCCAACAAATGAAATTTACTGTTTTGTGGCACCAGCGGGGGAAATTCAATAGTGATCTCAGGCAACTTGCTGCACCGTTCAACCACCTTAAGCACCACATTGCGGGTCGTCCAGTCAACTGAGCCAAAGTTATGAGACGAGACGATGTGTAAATGTCTTTGTGTTGCATTCATTGCGATCAGTGGTGGCGATTTAGAAGATTCATGTGCCTTAAAACAATGGTGGAGAAAGCCTTCAGCAAGGAGCCTCTCCCCATTAAAGGATATAAAAACAATTTTATATTCCATTATCTTTTATACGGCATTGCGAGCCCCACCGGGTGCCACTGTGAGACGGTTGGGAGGTCAAGACGATATCCCCTGCTTAAGAGATAGTATATATATGAGAGCTACAGCAAGTACATCAAGAGCTACAGATGGGGGTTGTTTGATGGCTGGAAGTATACCTTCTACACGGACTGTTACCTTTACAAGTTAACAGAACAGCACAGTACTTTGGCACAGTTAACTCAAGGTTGATCAAACTTATTCATGCACCACAAAGTATACTCTTCACTGGATCCTTATCTACGCGAACATACTGTTTTCTTTAGGGGTGATATAAGTTGTGTTGTGGGTGGAAATACCTCATGATCTAAATGTAAAAAGAATTAAAATTTGAATGAAATGTCTCCACATTTACATATGTCTCTGAACTGTGTACAGTACAGTACCTTACAATGTAAATATTAGATATTTATTTAAATTGAAGTACAATATTTGTGAAAAGTGGTAACTACTACTGGCACTAGCTGTTTCCACTGTTTATCCATGTCTTTGTAGCTATTTTAACTAATTTGCCTATTCCTTTCAGTTAACTATTTCGAATGTTAAAGCCGTATTTCCTAGCTTCTGTATCTCCTTCAACTATGTGTCCATTACATTTAACTATCTATTTCAACAAATATATCCATCAGCTCTGGGTGCATTTCTTTACTCTATTTCTTTCTTTTACAACTCTAACTTGTAGTGGTCAGTTGTTACAGCTGACTTATCATGTCTACATTTTTCTCCAAATTAGTCAAGCTATGCTATAAATCTTCCACTCCCAGGAAACATAAGGAGGAACCCCTGGGTAGTGCCCTTGGTTAGGAAGCACTGATTTGGACAATGGTGTCTTAATACAGAAGATCCATAGCTAACAACAATGAATTATCTGTAACAGATATTTAAAGAATCCCCAGTTGTAATGTAATGTAATTGTATTTAAACAGGGATAATGCACAACTAAACATTAACCTTGTGTAACCTTGTATAGAACATTAGCGTTGCATTGTACCAGGCTGTAGCAGAATTGCTATTTTCTGCCTGTATTCCATGGGCAGGTAGGAAAAACGGAAAATATTCAATGCAAGAACATCAGCATATACAATTTTGCAAACACATTTACACCGACTTTACAATAAAACACATTTGCAAAGTTGCATCAATAAAATTATTTTGTGCTCAATCGCTCCCAAATCCTAAAACCAGTACCCACACCCCTTCACAACAAAGCTATGCAATCAAAATCCCAACCCCTCCCTACACACACAAACACACACTCAAATTCATAAATGTGTATAGTTTTGTTGTGACAATATCCAGCTTTTTGTCAAGCATGAAAAGGTTTGTTGATTTCTCCAGGTAATAAGGTGTAATGGGAGAGTATTCCACCGAATTCTGGTCGCAAAAGAGTGGAAAGACAAAAAGTACCACTTTTTGTACCAGGAAAGGATCACTGTTATTTCCCCCCATTTCATTCATCGTTTATTAAGATGACATTTCTACAGTGAGCCAATACACCAGGGCATAATCGATCTGCTGGCTGCTGCAATGCTACATCTCTCAATCAAACTGTCCAGTCAGATAACATGAAGGATTTTGCTCTATACATTAAGACTTGAAAACAAAACTGGTCTGTAGCCAAGATCACCCCTCTTCTTTTAGCAGAGAAATCCCTCAGGAGTTGACACGAATTAAAGGCTATATTACATTTTCACTACCACTCCATCCCCCACCAGCATTCCTCTCAACATCCTTTCATTTACGGGTATTTTTAATGGTATAATAACGCTACATATCCTGTTTAGTTGCCCTCCAGAGCAACATGGATCACTGTCACCTTGACTAAGCTCAGAGGCAAACCCCAGCGCAAGGAGCTGACCTGGCTTCTTCCCCATGGAAATAAACTGCAACAATATGGCTACCTCTCAAATTAGTGCCGGATCATTTGCTGTCCTTATGTCAGGGAAGTTATACAACACAAAGGGATATTTGAGCTGTAAATGGTATGGCAAAGTGTGGGACTACTGTAACCATGCCTAAGCCTTAATAGGTCCAATGTTTTTGTCATTTGACGTTCCAACATGCGGTATGACTGGATCACTAATGTTTCAAAGAACATCTATTGCCAATTATTCATTGCCTTGACCAAAAAAACAACAATCTGTCAGTCATTGCTATAGATTTAAGCTTTATTTATCCAGGTAAGTTTTAGCTAGAGCAATATGTTTTACTCACTTTAGCAGTGGCTCTATTGATGTGTCGGTCAGTCTGTCCATTACTTTGCTCCAGACTGAAACATCGGAGGAATCTTAATGACTTTGGTGATCCACCAACTTTTCTTCCAAGGCAAGTTTGAGGAATAAGGGTTGTGGATTTAAGTGATATGTCTCTTCAAGTATTGAATGAATTGTCAAGCAACCCATTCATGTCTTCCTCAGAATAACTTGGTGATCACTCAATGTTTCATCTAGGGTCACCATTAGCTCAAAATGATAAGTTGTCTAACACTTTGGTTTATGAACAAGTGCAAACTACAAACTTGTAGAAAAAGTGCTCTACATAAAAAGTCTATAAAAAACTAAAAACTAAAAGCATTCCTATCAGCTCAGCTGTACTTTGTGTTTAGTTCCAATTAGCAAATGTTAGCGTGTTACAATGCCAGAGGACTGAAGCTGCTTGGGGTGGCAAAACAAATTGGAAATCGTGCGTATGGTGATTTTATTTTGCCACAATTTTTAGAATCGATTATTTTCCCTAGAATCAATTTTTTTTTTTAAACAAATGATTGACCTTAATATTTTCTGTTTATACAGCAGCTTGGACGGCAACTGCATCATACTATTACATTATAGGAGAAAATGCAGAAAATAGAAATAAATTACTTCTTTACAGATGATTTAAATGTCAGACTGACTGACATGTGATGTGCATTATTCTTAGAAAGTTCTTGTTGAAGAAGGAAAAAAAATCGGAATTGTCATTACCATTAAATGCAATACTTCTAGAATTGCAATGAATTAAAATAGCAATCCTAATCAAATCGACACCCGTGTAAGAATTCAATCGGGACAACATCATATCGTCCCAGCCCCAACAGCTGCTGCTCAGCTAACGTGCTGCTCCACTACACTTCCTGTGTAGATGTAAGGTTGGTGCCTTGTTTTTTCAAGTGTATATAAGTCGGTTTGGGACTAAAGGTATAGCTTAAGAGGAATGCCCCAGTATTTAGGTTCCGATTCGGAAGCATCGGGAAACAGATGATGATGTACTGATCAACATGAATGTTACCAGGAGAAATAGCTTGTGACTTGGCCTGCTGTCATTCAAAAATAAGCAGAGACGCAGAGATCCCATTACACAGCTTTTTTTTCATGGAATACTCTTACAGTCATAGAAGTGCCATCACATTTCACTCTTAGTGATGCCTTTTCTATTAAGCTCCTGTCATCGAGCTTTAACCCTCATTAGTGGCTCTACAGAGCGCTGTGAGAACATGAAGAATATATTCCCGTTAATGAGCGCTTCTGTGACTTGGTCAGCAGCAGCCAGAGCAGGGGTTAAATTTAGCACCTTATAATCATCTCAAAGGGTGCAGGATGAGGTGGGGGAGCTATCCAATTGGTCATCTTCCAGATTCACAGCATTTCTTTATTCCAATAAAATCTGACTTTATTTTAAAGTCAGAGCTTTTGAAAGATGATTAAAATCAATAGTGTGGTAAGGCTTAGCAGTCCCAGTGTGGATATTTAACTGCAGAGGTAGTTGAGATTCAGCTCCAGGCCTCTCTGTCAGATCACTGAAGGTCTATTTAGTCATTCTACAGGGAGACTTTCTTCTTTTCCCCCTTTATTCTTCTTTCTCTGTCTCTTTCCCTCCCCTCCATTTTTTTTGCCACAAAATCTGAAGAAATGATTGGCAGATGACTCCTGGGAAAAAGTGGTCGGGTCTTTTCCTCTCTTTTCTCTCAGGATCATGACACTCAAACACACTGACAGGCAAAATGGGCACACACACACACACACACACACACACACACACACACACACACACACACACACACACACACACACAGAGACGACTTGGCAGCTTAGTATATTTACAAATATGAATGAAACTCCTAAACTTGCACCAGAATTGACTCTTTTGAGAGTTTGTTTTCTCTGACTTGACATTAACATAGATTAATAACCCAGGTTATCAGCAGTTGTTACAACAGAACATAATTGGGCCCCATTTCAGTCACCGCATCTAACTTTTGCCAAGTGATTTAAAAAAAAGAAGTATCAAAGTGATAATAAATCACATATTCTTTCTTTAGAAAATTGTCAGGAACAGTCACTATGAAGGCAGCCATCAAAAATCCTGTGAATAATTCTGAAATACTGTATGTAGTTCTCATCATACATCAATAAAACTGAGTTAAAAAACTTGTCAATACCAGCAGCAACTGTGCACCAAAGCAAGAGACATTTGATGCATTGACTCTCTGGAAGCTTGGTGCAGTCCCAATGAGGCAGCAGTCTATAAAATAGAAACTACAGAAAGACTCTTTTAGCTCACACACAGCAACATTGAAACAAAAGTGGATGCACTTGATTCCATGGCAATAACTTCAAGCATCCGGCGCCATCATAATCACAATCCTCAAGGGAGTCAAGGGTGCTCCACCAGCTGATTGTCTCTGGGCTCTTGATGAGCCACCATTATAAAAGATGAGAGTAAAGTGAGGGGTAGGTGTGTGGGGGGTAAAAAGAAGTACGGAAATCAAACTTTAAGGCCAGAGGGGAATACTACACTAATCAACTCAACTCTGCTGAAATTACAGATGAATTAAGCACTCGGTTAGTGATTAATTAAACTAAGAGATTCAAACTAATGAGACCACACAGAGTTGTGTGTGTGTGTGTGTGTGTGTGTGTGTGTGTTTGTGGGTTTGTCTCTGTCTGTGTGTGTGTGTGTGTGTGTGTGTGTGTGTGTGTGTGTCTGTGCGTGCGTGTGCGTGTGTGTGTTTATGTGAGTGTGTGACATGGGGTGGTCTGTAGAAATGTGTGTGTACATATCTGGCACCAAACACACCAGAAGCACACAGGTTTCAGGCTGCAATGCCCTTTTAAGAGGGACTAGATGCAGTGGTTGATCTTGGGATCTGTGGCTGTGCTCATTAAGAAGTCAACAGATAAGATTGAAACAGATGAAATAAAGTCATATGTACCAATGGTGGACAGAGAACTTCTTTGTTTACTCTCATGGGACTAGAGAAATGTAAAACCATTGTAAAGGAAGAAATCACATGAATGTTATGTAATCTTTAATGTTCTTATTGTGCCTCGCACAGGAAGTATGGCGACTGTACTTCATGTACCTTCATGTGGCAGGTTTATGTAATGTTTTTTCATTTAAAGAATGGCTTTTATCAAATGAATTCATCATATCTGTACAAGGTGTGTTATGTATGTGTTAACAAAACACCCCTTATACAAAAGTGCGTGTGTGTGTGTGTGTGTGTATGTATGTGTGTGTGTCTGACATGTGTCTGTGTGTTTTGATTTGAATAAGTTCTGACTCTGACACAATTTGCCTTGAATGTCAAACCGCTTCGTGTCAATCGGTTGAAAAGGATGCTATTGGCATGTGTTTATAGCGCATCATCCGTTCACATCCAAATAATGTATTTGGATTAATTCACATAACGCATGCTGTGTAATTTTAACATGGCTAAAAAACATAAGAGTCCATTTTGTTGTTTCATGTAAGCAGCTTCTAATGAGCTGCTGCTCAGCTGGTTGGCCATACAAGAGGAGAGTCCCACTAACTAGAGCGGATTGGTCGAGTTCAGACACGTCTAATGTCGTCACAGACACTAGAACCAAACCAAGTGTCATTTATTAGAGTTGGTAACCTCGGAGAAACACTGTGACAAACATTACTTGGCTTTTTACTATTTATAAAAGAAATTAAAAAAAAAAAACATTAAGGATCCTCTCCTTTTAAAGATACTGTACATGTCCTGGGAATGTACTATCATCCCTTTTTTCCAGCTTTTTATAAGCATACAGTAACTGCAAATGTGTGCTACACACAGTACAGTGTGCAGTATGGGACCAAAAATAAAGTAATATCTACCTTTCCTTGTTGTTGAGGTGTTAGAAGTAGGTTTCTGTAGAGGAGGTTTGTAAAATGAAAGAGAACAGTGCTGACTGCAGGTTCCCATGTTCTATTTTGGTACTTGACTAGTTATGAACTCCTACAGAAATATGTGAAATTTGTGAACCACGGTGAGATTTCACCTTCCACTTGAAATTCTAAGACTTTTAAGAGGAGCATTTTCTTAAAGGTATCATATGTCTTGGTCTCTAGACATCAGATTCCTATATATACAATGTGGCACCAAGAGCTATATACGAACACATTTGCAATTCAGCCATGAAGTTGTACTTACAACCCTGCAGAGTCAATAATTATTGTAAATGAGCCAGTACGTGCATGGGCAGATGGATGCAGAACCGGTGAGATTTATCAATGTTCATCTCATTGTTCAGTTGTATGTGCACATGTTTGGTAGACACAAACGTACCTGTCCGTATGGGCACTCCAAATGCACACATCCAACTTGTTCTACACATGCTTTGATGAATGTGACTCCATATCTTTTAAACCACGTACCATCACAGTTACCAATCTGTTGGTTTTCTTTCAGTATAGTGTATGAACACCAAGGTTGTTCAATTCCCAGATCACTCTTTCACCACTCAACATGCTTTCCCCCTTCTTTCTCACCCTTGGTTTCCTGCAATTCTGTATCACCCCAGTCCACGCACCCCTTGCCTGTGACTGACAACAATAACAATGCAAAGGGAAACTAGGGTGCAGCGCCATGGTTCCCAGCCCCGGCACCGTCTCAAACCACTTCTCGCAAAGCAGAAAAAGATTTCTCTCTTACGTGCCTCTCCCCGCCTCCCCCTCTACCGCTTCTTCTTTCACCCATCCCTTCTGAAAGTTGATCTCATCTGACGTGAAAGATACATGGAAGCCATAGGCGGAGGTCTTACAAATGCTCTGTCACCACGATAAACATGGAAGGAAGCTAACGCCTCGACAGCTCTCGGATGCAACCCGGGGAATCGGCGACGGTGCTCTGCCTTGCCAGCGTCTGTTTGACTTCAGCCTCTATCTCTCATTTCAACTACACTGGCAAACTGTTCTGTGCCTACCCTGTTCAGCTGGCCTAGTTTTGATACTGGAGAGGGAGAGGCGGCTGGAAGGGAAGCGGTGGCATGGAAAAGGGATGCCAAAGGGAAACATTCCGGGTTCAAATGATGCATAAAAAAGTAAACACAGCTTAGTGGTTGGTTAAACAGGTTTTTGTATGTTTTGAGTAAAACGCTAACACACCATTGACAAACAAGATACATTATCAGAATGGAGAGCAAATAGCAGCAGCTTTTTATGATGCAACAGGGATCTACAATGTCAATACCACTCAACCTCAACGTAAATAAGGAATCACTGAAGCTAGAGTTAATGCATATCAATGTGGAGTATCAAACTTCAACCTTTTCTCTGACTCAACAGTATCGGCAGAAAAGAGGGCTGGCTGTAATTCAGTCTTCCTTATAGATCTAATCTCGGTGGCGTTATCAGACTACTGCCAGGATTTGTAAAATATCTGTGTGGCTGTGTGAGGTCCATAAAAAATGGCTTTCTGAGTTTGGTTTAGAAGAACTTGACTGACATGCACAGATGTCACTAGGGTTGGGCATTGTTCGGATTTTAACGATTCTGATTCCAATTGCAATTCTTTCTTTCGATTCCGGTTCTTATCGATTCTTGATTCCGATTCTCTGAGGGGTGGAGTGGAAATGGGTCACATGCTTATTTAACAAATAAAAGAAACATTTTCTTTTTGCTTCAATGCTGAGTTGCAGTTTTACCAGGCTTTTCTACATCAAATAAAGCCACACTAGAGCACTGCTTACTGTGCTCCAGGGCTGCAACACAACAAGCGCCTGGCCTCTATGGATTAAAAACTTGCGCATATTAAATTTGGAACCCATGATCAGATTTGAAACCAAATCCTCCAAACGATTCCAAACAATTCCAAAAAAACCCAGATTCTACTGGAATTGTAATGTTTAAAACGATTCCAAGTAGGAATCGTTTCTTGATGCCCAACCCTGGGTGTCCCGTTTCTGATGTGGTTGATAAATACATGTTGATGAGAGTGATCACAGTGAATGAGAGCAGAGCTACAGTTTGTAGTCTGGCAGTGTGTTAATGTGCAAAGGATGGTCATGAAACACACTAGAAAAAAACTGCTTTAATAAATAAAGGAGGAAGAACGCAATGCATCAATGTTTCTATTGGCAAACCGAGCCCATCCACTTAGCCCAAGATGAACAAAGGCAAACACTAACCTACCAGTATGCTGGAGTCCACTGGAGGCCGCACCAAAACAAGATACCCACATTTAAATGTGTCTGTTTAGCGAATGTATCAAGATTCTTATTTTGTTCTCATTAATTTATCAGAAATCGGTGACGGGTCCAGTCAAAAGGCTCTCGGACCGCATTCCGCCATTTGTTGATCCCTGGTATAATACAATCATTTCCCAACATCAGTGTCCGAGCTAACTCACATGACTGAATGGGAACAGATACCTGCAGCCAGGTTACAAAATCTGGTGGAAAGCCCAGAAGAGTATACAGAGTGGGGACGGTTGAATATCTTATTTAAAGCCAAGAGCACTAATATGCTGTTGTATCAATTAAATAGGGCTAGGTCCTTTGCCCACGGAACACAGGTTTGCTTTCAGCAATTAGAAAGCCCATACGTTCTGACTTGAGGTCAACATAGCATTGTCATATATTTTTCCCTAGGTTCTCAGGTATTAGGACAGCAAAAGCAAACATGGATTATTGAATGATTCTTGTCTTTAAGCAAAATATGACACAAAAAGTAACATTGCCATTCATTGACAATTCAAAAAACTTTTTGGGGGCTGCCATTTTTCCACTAGAAATATCATCACTCCAATAATCCACAAATGAATGCTAGAGCAGATGAGGCTGCATGCACAGACACACAGCGAAAGCAGTCTTGTTTCACTGACTCTACACATGCTCAGACTGAAACCCTTGGAGAGAGACTGTTGGCAACGAGAAAGAACAGCTTTGCCAAACCTCCTCCCAGTTTTAACTTCTTAATGGGAATATGACAGCCAATCTCTCTGACTTAATGAACCTCCTAAATATCAATAGGCCCCCAAAAACAGGCTGTGATGTTGTGTATAAATTTAACATAATTGAAATCTCAATTTATGGTAGTATGGTAGTTTATGGTATGGCAGGCTCGGTTCTATTGCCATACTGTAAGTGTCACAGTAATATTCTAGTATTACGGTCAACGTTGTCTTCTCTAACCATGAATTCTGTGATGCTCTGAGTCTGAACAAATGTTTCTAATGTGTAATTTTGTATTTTGTTCACATCCAACCATTAAAGTTGGCTAAACTGCATTCCATTGGTTGAAGATGTTCTAAAAGCAGATTGAACAAACAGTAATCAAAAAAACTTTGCAAATGGAACAGTTGTTGGGCTGAGTTTTGCCATTTCAAGCGAGGGGGCATTTGGTAAGATACTATGGTGTTTTTCTGAAGCTTTCTTGAAAAAAGGATGACAATGTTTGGGGTGGAGGTACATGGTGCATAAACCTTGGACCTGAGCTCTGTTGAACAACTTGAATGGCTTGAAATGCAGCCAAGCCCTTAACGTGGGAGGAATAAAGGCTACTATGTACAGTTGGGGAATCGTACATCTTCAATTTAGTGGCAAGGCCTTGACGTCCATTGTAAACAGCTATATTGCACTTTGTATGTGACACATGAACACAAATACAGAACGGTAGTCATGTCACGGACATTCGGCCTATAACGAATGGACCAGGAAAGTCTCTCTAGAGTGTTAAATCGTCGGCATATACCGTAGCATTACATACCATTATAGGTAGACTGAACCAAAGGTGCTGTTAAATGCCTTGATTGACAAAAGATAATTAGTGCCTTCGTTACTGCTTTCTTACTTTCCTTTTCCAATTTTCCTCGCTGTGCAGAAACAGGTCAAAGACATGACCTGAATGGATTCCCAAGGCTTACGGTAGCTTTCACCAAGAGGTGGGGTGTTGTTCAGCCAGGTAACACAAGGTTGTATGGTTCTGCTTGGGAGGAATTCAGATGTGGAGCAGAGAAAAACAATAAACGGTGAGAAAAAGCAAAGAAGAGACTGAGAGGGGAGCTACGGAGTTGTATGATATTGAGTAGTGTGACAGTTGAAAATGCATGTGTGACTCTGCATATACTAATGGCTACCAAGCACTGCTACTTTGCTAAAACTCTCTCAGCTGAAAGAAAGGCTGTATTTGAATAAAAATATAAAACTGTAACCAAACAACAACAAAAGAAAGAGAAAGTTGGACAGGAGTGGTACTGAGATATCGGGGTTTGTTTACCTCAACCTGAATCTCCACACAGCAGGATCTCACAACGAGGTGAAGAGGAAGGCTGTGATCAGCAGCCTGGCTGGATCTCAGTATTTCAGGCAGGTCTGCTTCTCACCTCAGCCTGCTTCAAACAAGCCAACACATTTCCAAATGCCCACTTTGGCTCGTGCACTGTACCGTCCCCAGCAAGGTGACACACTGTACATTCAGTTAACCTTTACACTGTGGGCATGAACAAACAAAGACACAGGTCATGGCTCCTGTTACAACTCAAACACTGCAGGCCCAGCTGGGGGTAATCGGGGGGGTGAGTGATTACGGGTTAGCACACCTTCCAACTCTGTCAGTCGATTAAATATTGTTTGTTTCTTTGAGAACATTAGCTGATTACTCCACAGGCTCCACTTACACTGTGTTTTATGGCCGACAATGAGCCTAAATCATTGCCATAATGCTGGTGTAATTTAACGTAATGAATGTTTTGGAATTTTACATGCAGCTGAGAATATGACACTTCCCTGCGAGTACTTTGATGCTGAACAGATGCCGATATGACAACTCAACTCGGTTCCAAATACTTTATAGTTTTTTGCATTTTAAAGTTGGGGACTGCAACACTACATCTGTCTTACTCAAAGTAAGGCTTCTAATTCAACCTTGTTAAATTCAAGCTTTTTGCCCAAATTGAATTCTGCCGTCGGGTTTGGACATTTTCATGAAGTTGTTTGACAGCAACAAGCCATAAATAAAGCTTTGTCCCTGCGAACTTTGTACTCTCTAACTATGCACTACACTGTCAACTCACTGGGTTGTGTTTTTGGAAGACGTTAAAAGCTTTATGGTCTCTATAATGAAAGGGATAAATTCAGGCATTGCAGCAGGCAGGTTGTACCATGTACCATGAGTATCTACCAGACATACTCAAACTGAATCACTAAAAACTTCAATAACTGAGGCAGCAAACTGCAGCAAATGAACAAAACCCGCTCTATGCCTGGTTGCATTCCCTGATGGTGTAGTTTTCCTTTTTCAGAAGAGGAAAAACAAAGACCATTGTGAGAACATCCACTTGCTAATTTGAAAAGCAAACTAAACAGTGAACACGGCTGACTTGATGACAGCTGTCAGTGTGACAAGAGGTATTGTCAGGTGGGATTTAAATTGTTATGCTGGAGGCAGCCAGGCGGTGTCCAGGAGGGATTTGAAAAGACAAGGTTTGGGAGGAGGGAGAGTGTTTAGTGGCTGTCACTCAAACATATATTTTATTTCTACCAGTCCTTTATGTAAAAGTTTGTGTTCTGAATATTCATAACGTATAACTTATAACAGCACCGAAAAATAAAAACAAGAATCAAGACACAAGCAATTAAATAACAAAAGGTTAACACTGGTTCAGTGTACAGTAGCTGAACAAAGTTTTAATTTTCACATCTTCTGTGACTGCTTCAGCCATTAAGGTAAGAGAGGAACATTTAGGTTTGTTATGAGTACATGCTTTAAGCTCAACACATTAAAGTGCAAGGGTAACATGGCTAAAATGTACCTTCGTTATTATTCTTTCCACCAAGAAGTTGCAGGATCACAAGACGCCTGTGCTTCCCCAAAACACCACAACAGGACACCTTTCAAATCATCTGTTGTAAATTTCAAAGAGCAAGCAATTCATCTGAAAGGCTCTGAACTAAGTGAGCTTTTAACAGGACTGGAGCGAGGGAGTTAAACCAATTGCATAATTAGCTGCGCCAATGAACCAAAGTGTGACAAGCCTATTTGTTTGCGGTCTCACAATGCGCCTCTTCAACCACAGATACTGATCCTCAGCGGTCAGGCAGCAGTCTGGAAGAAACACAAGGTCTAGCAGATGGTTGTTGGATTTTCCATTTAGTCATCTCACTCTTACAATGCATGTTACCAAGACAACACAGGTATAGCAGCCATGAACCAAAACATTTATATGAAATGTAACTGTGTTGAGAGCCGTCGTATCATCTTCACTACAGAGAGCACTGGGTTTCACTGTCACCTTTGACTGATGTTCTTGTGTGTCTTTTCATGGGAATATTGTAAATTAAAAAAATATTAACTGACAATCAAAGTTGACAGCACTTTTTATTCACTGAGTAATGTCTGCAAGTAATATCTTTTAGGCATCTCAAAGCCCCAACAACTGCCTGTGAGGTGTCACTCGGGGCAGAAAAAGCCCTTGCAGCTTCTTAATGCTTAATGCACACGGTAATAACTGAAGGCGAATCTGTTGAGTGTTAACATTTTTTATCATCTTCTTTCATCTGGAATATGACAGCGGGACAGTCAGACGGTGAGAGTAAACTGTTCTCTGCCCCCCCCCACACACACACATACACACGCTGGCATGACACTGTAACAACTTTGCGACAATCTAAGATGCGGGACAACAACTAACCGACTGCATTATCTCAGTTTTGCACACTTGAAACAAGCTAAAGAGACAGCCTAACAAGGGTAAGCACTGGTGAGGCAAAAGCCTGTGAGCAGCGTCAGCCATATGCCAGCCTCCGCCTACACCTCCCAGCAGGCTCTGCCCTCTTGTTGCAGACCTGTTTGCTGACTGCTGCCAACGTTTCACTGGCAGGAATCTTCTGCAAGACACGCATCCAGTCGGCACAACAGTCTAACACCTTTACTTCAGTGTCCCTGTAGTTGACTGTGTTCTGATCTGCAATAACACAGTGGATTAAATAGCATCTCACATTCTCTTTGTGGTGCTATGATAACATGAAGTGCTTAAGATTAGAGTGCTACCGTAATCAAAACAATCAGACCGGCCTATTACATGCTAATATTTCTAATCACCATGTGGAACTACATCCTCCAACAACAATGCTTTAACGTTTCAGTTTCCAGCCGACACAGGATTTAACTGCTTTTTTTATTCTCTCTCAAGTGCTTTGCCATTGATAATCTATTTCAAATAGCTTCTCATATTGAGCATGTACAGCATATAAAGTCAATATGGCGCTCTGCAAGAATTGTCACTTCAGAAATAGAGCAGCCCTACAACTTCCAACAAAGACGATTCAGAGGTGAAATCCAGTAGGCTGGCGCAGCGAGCAGCTTACCCTGTGTTCTTATCTCTTGGCAGAGCAAAGCTGAGTTTCTCGGTGCCACATGGCACCCGGATACACAGCTAGACTCAGTCACACACACCAACACACAAACAGACACACGTTGGCTCCTATGATCTGTTCCCCAAAAGCACTTCCGCAGGTTCCAAAGATTTAATAGCAATGAATCAGGCGCTCGAGCCAGCTTTTGCACCAATATATCATTAACACCAGGGTAAAAGCTGTAAATCGTTCCCCTTGGTTTTGTTATCTGATCTAAATCTGGCTGTGTTTTCTCTTTGCTAACGCATAGATAATCTGCAGCACAAACAAAAGCGATCTTTTTAAAATTATTATCAAATTCTAGTGATGGTGAAACTAAATCAGATACGGAAGAGAAGGAAGGCTGATTTAAATGACAAAAAACAGCTGGTGTGTTTAAAATGAAAGAGAAAACTCTTTTCTACCTTAACACCTATAGTGTGGGTGTGCGCTTGAGAAAACCATTTAATCCCCAAAAGCTCAGCGGTAGGTAGAAGAACTGGTTAAAAGGCACGTGTACGAAATATCTAACTAGAAAAAGGTAAAGGCTCCTTTGAAATTCCATGGCTTGAAAAAAGTTAGACACTGGATTAACCCATCATAGTGCATAGTTGGTGCCAGGGAGGGGCTTGGGGGTGCTGAAGCCACCCCTAATTTGGCCAACAGCACATTAATGGGAAACCCTAAATTCTTGAGCACCATCAAGGCGAGCAAACCTATAGCCTCAGCAGAGGAAAAGGTCTGGCGCCGCCACTTGCATATCAGTCAGACAGGCAGCTGGGAAGCAGTGGCAGGGCTGAATGAGTTCCAACCTCAGCTGCACACC
>NC_048428.1:7629304-7656513 GCF_013103735.1 Etheostoma cragini | reverse complement strand
GAATTAGGGGAGCTAATTAGGATTATTAGTAGGACATATTTTATTCAGCTAGGACTAAAACAAATTGCTCAGTCAAGAAGAAAAGTGCAGAATTACTGGCTGACAAAGTGCACATGCACTTTTTAAAGCCATTGTGTGTGTGTGTGTGTGTGTGTGTGTGTGTGTGTGTGTGTGTGTGTGTGTATGTGTGTGTGTGTGTGAAAAGCAGCATTGCTACATGCCTGAACTCAGAGGGATTCAGTGATGCCATGACTCAAAATCTAATCAGCAGCTCCAACACAAAATATGAGAATCTTACATGGATATCACAGCTTATGTCTATACCAACAGACTACTTTCACACCAGACATTTTGGCTTGTCAAAGCAGGAAAAGCACAGGTGTAAATTAAACAATTTGTTAACAAAGTGTCCCAGTAAACCATGTCAGTGATTGAGCCTTTCCAATACCAAAGCCCTTGAACTGGCTCACCTAACTGGAATGCAGCCAGCATTAATGTTATAAATTCTACCTGTGCTTTTCCTGCTTCAACAAGTCAAAGGGCCTATTGTAGCTGTAAATCATGGAATAACCGATGATGGCTAAAGTATTACAGAGTCATGTGCCATGTATTAAAGTATGTACCTTGCTGATAGGAGCATCTAAGCCACGACAGAGAGCTAATGGTCTCTCTCCTCCAACATTGATTTCCATTTTCTGTATGTGTATGTATGTATATATATGTATGCATGTACTGTATATAAAAAGACTCGATCTGACATTTTAGAAAGTACACCTATGTGCTTTCTTGCCTCGAGTTAGATGATAAAATCCATAACTCGCACCTTCTAAATATGAAGCTTGGCTTAGAATAAAGATGGAGCCTTGTCACCATGAGGTTGCAGGGCAACCAGTGGAGACTTAAAGAAGTTACCGTGCCTGGCCAAGAAATAGCTAAAACGTGTTAATCATTGAGCTTTAAAGGTGCTTGTAGGCAGATGTTGTTACCTTTGAAGCCGTTTCCCGCTCTTGCCCGTCTTTATACTAAGCTAAGCTACGGAGATTTTGGCAGAATCCTCATATAAGATGTGCAGATATGAGAGTGGTGTCGATCTTCTCGATCTACTTTTCATATAGAAAGCAAAGAAGCGTGTTTCCCAGAGGATCTAGAATACTCCGAATAGTGATAAAATCAACAAATAGCCTAACCCGGCATGAAGTAAAATCAGGCACATCATCATAAACAACATGAAGTAAGTGTTGGCATACATCCCTATGTAATGGCTAATTCACATAAGTAAAATGAAAATGACTCAAATGGTCTGAGAGGTTTGGTACGATGACATCCCATTCTAAAGGGGCAGGTCCAAGATAGATCTATCAACCATATCAAATTCTGGTTTTCAAATATGTAATCCACAACTGATGCCTAATAGTCTGCTTCTCAGTGTTTCTCTCATATTCAGCTTCTGCAGCTTGGCTCATGGCCCTCGTCTTGACGGTGGGGGAATAGTCTGAAGCCATGCAGAATGTCGTTGAAAGAGAGCCTTCAACGTGACAACAATGTGTGTCCCAGAGTAACAGCAAATGCCTGGCACCTCTATGTAAATCATTTCATTTAGAGCCTCTGATGTGCAGACAGAGGGAATGTAAAATGCCTTTTCACGCCAAGCCTCTCAATCGCTTGCTGTCCTTGCAAACATAATGAACAGATTACCGTTTGCACCCTTGTCACATGATGCTTCTCTGACAAGTGCCTTGTACCTTGTGGGAGATGTTTTTACTGCATGTCCTCTCATTCCAGACTGAAAAAAGAGACCAAAACTAGTTTAGCAGCCACAGGAAATAAAACAACTTGCTAATTAGGGGAGCAATGGACTGAGGCAGACAGTACTTGCCTGAGTGGATGGCTTGGGAGATGGAGAAGTTAAAATGCCAAGTGTCTTAGTCCCAAGCACCCTTAGGCTAAACTCCTGCAGACACTGTAAGTCTACGCCCAATTTACCAATTACTCTCTTTGTCCTGACTGCGGTTAATAAAATGCTAACCATCTCAATATCCATGACGGCACTTTGCTAACTACTTTCCTTCTAGTTAAATTCAGCTTCTCTTGTCTTTTTCGCTCCCATAGAAAGAGACTGTAACTCCTGCCTGGGCTTAATCAGGAGGATTGCTTATTAAGGAGAAGCTCTTGGGTCCTTCCTAAATTGGGGAGAGGACAGTCTCGCCAGTGCGATAACTGCAGATTTATGTCAGAATTAGGTGTAAATAGCTGCACTGGTTCTTCCCCTTCTCTAATTAAGCAAGCACATTTTCCAGACCTTCGTCTTGTGCGCTGACCGCTCCGGTTCCCTCTGCTGAGCAGATGTTAGCTTACAAAGCAACTCAGCCATGTGTAGAACAGTGCACAGAGGAGCCATTTTACTACTCTCCCAATAGTTCAGATGGCTAAAAACCTCGGTGACAGTTCTTATGTTTCTGTATAAACCTGTAGTAGATGTTCTTCTATATTTTTGAACCAGTAATCCAGCCTGTTTGCAACTATCAATGAGTAGTCTTCCAAAATGATACATGGCAGGAAAATGTCAAATTACTGCTCAGTGTCAGATCAAGCTGAGCGCACAGGAAAATGGATATATTCTACGAGAGTGTAATATCAGTTTGAAACACTGCCGACTCTGTACTTTGAAGACAATTCCATCTGTGGCCTCTCATCTCCCTTGTATTTCTATTTTTGATGCTCCAATGAGGTTCACGTTCCAACAAACTTTAAAGTTTCTCATAATGCGGCAGTGCTTGTATCTGCCAGGGAGAAATAGACCTGAGATGAACAGTGGAAAAATGCTCTTATATTGTTCATAAGGGGGTACTCAGCATTCAAGATTCAGCATTCAATTTCCATCACTGATAGCTTTGCTATTGATTCAGAGTTTGTCATATGCTCAGTTTGGGCCAGACACAACAGATCTTAGGGTTTGGGAGCTGTCAGTCAAGGTAATCCAGGAGTCTTTTTCAAAGCCTGTCAGGGTGAGACATACAGCCTCACATTTCCCTCAAACAAGGAGGATGACAGAATAGGCCGAAAAGCTATCTGTTAGGAGAGGAATGCTCCTCAGAGACCCAACAGGCAAGAAACACATTAAACTTCTGAGAAAGTGGCTTCCCCTTTATTTCCTTTTACTCTCTGAGATTAATAAGGACTAATTAATGCTAGGGGCAACAGCAAAAACTATAGTGTTTAGCATCAGGTCATACCCCATTTTGCCATTAAAATGATTTGATGTTTCCTTGGCAAGCTTTCTCCTCTGTCTGCAAACAGTCTCATACCCTGCAGCTGAGGGTGAAATACTTCTTAATGTTTCAATTCCTTGTGATACAGATCTGATGATATAATAAGCCTAAAATATAATAAGCTGCAATTCTTCCTTTCCATCAGGGTGACGTGGACATGTCATACTGAAGTGATCCCAAGACATGCGGCCTATATGTTGCTCACCTGAGACGACTATCATGCCATTTGTAAAATGGCAGCATTGCAGTTTGGCTGCACCCACTGCTTTTACGAATGCAAAATAGGCAGAATTTAAAGACACATACTGGCGCATGTTGTTCTGAACATCCTTGTTTACATATCATAGCAGTTTATGTTTAAGTGTGGCACATACAGTAGGTTACATCCTAAAATAGATGTGAATAGTCATCTAAAACAGTAAGACGTGAGCTGCAGTTCAGAACTCGTAAAAGCCTGAAGTGTGGATGTAAATACAGACACAAATAAAAACAGATGCATACATGCATGCCACATACACCAGTCACTTAAAAGAAGAAAAAAAACAGAAGGGTTTTATTGTGCTGATGAGGGGCCCTGCTGCTATGGAATGCTGAGTAGAGGAGGGAGAGCGTCTGCCACGGCTGTGGGAGCATCTGATCCCTCCTGCCGTGGATAAAAATGAGAGATGGGATCACTGGGATTGCTCCATTCACAACACTCCTACTTATCTCCTGCAATTAACATTAAAAGCCCCCCCAACAAAAATAAATGAAAACATGAGTGCCTCTAAATATGAATAACTCCATGCCATGCTTTGGGCTTTGTGAGCTTGTCTATATTGGCCTGTGTGTGTGCTTGCCATTTGTTATCCGTCTCCCAAAGAGGGAAGGGGGATTGTGAAAATCAGTGTTCAAGCAAGTGAGCTCTGAAGGGAAATCCACCCCAGAGGTTCGAAGAGCAATTAAAATCAACAGCTCTCTCCAGCAGCAAACCACTGTATCTCCTATTCTCAGAGCCACGTGCACAGAAAGGGAAGGAGTACAGTACAGGGGGATGATGGAGGGGGTTTCAGACCATAATTTACCATGAGTGATGAACTGTGAAATGCAACAAAAGCAACCACTACCGCAAGAGGGATTTGAAGCCCACAGAGCAATTGGAGGGAAAAGGGGGTAAAAACGCGTTCGTCAAATAAAATAAAACGAGAGAAAGTCTGTGTCATAGAACTCAGACTGTGGAGGTCCATATGCTCGGTTCATATTATGCACGGGTCTTCAAATCCAGTGAGAGCAGTGAGCATTTAACAATGAGACAATATGATATCGCCGGGTGACTTGAAGTCAATAGCAGAGGCTAAATCGGAGCTACGAGAGATCAGATCATTCCTCTCTTGACTCTTATTCAATACTAATTTTCTGGGAATTCATCATGGCTGTATCAGCTAACCAAAGCTAAATGAAAATGAAATTTGATGTTTTTGTTTCCCAAAAATAAAAAGTTAGCCCTCCTCCCGTTGACGTCCTACGTGCATAAGAATATATTTCAAGTGGTGCTTTCACAGTGTCACATATAGTTTCACATCTCAATACGGTAGGGAAAAACATTTTATTTTCCATTCTTTTTCAGATTCTCCAAGCTTTCCTCTCCATACTTCATGGCAAAGGACATGTTTTGCTCGAAACTTTGAAAAAAAGAAGTCAACAGAAAACCCTGTGGGAAGCCGGAGTCAAGGAGGCCCCCTATTATCTTGTTATGGCAGCGTAAACGGTGAGGCAACACTGAACGCCTTGATAGAGCCCAGATAGACGAGTCACACACTCGCACAACACAACATCACAGCAACGCCTGATGTTGTCTGAATACCAACTCTTCACCCACTTCACTTTTACAAACTTTTCTCCTTGGAAGTAAACATTTCCTCCTGTTTGCACTTTTTTTTTTAAAACAAAAACTCTTATTTCCATTTATATTTACCCCATAAAATATCACACAATAGTGAAATTGGTGGTGATTGTTTTAAAGATGATAATGCTGCTGCTGCTGATGATGGTGATGTTAATAATAAATAAAATAATACACAATAGATAAAAGGTAATATTCACTTCGGCAACAACAGCAATACACGTATACTTGACCTTACCCCCCTCACACCATTAATAAAGTACATGCTGCCCAAAAACAAAACCCTTGTAGAATACATTCAAACCTCAAAAACGGATGATAGTGATGTAAGAATATGTAAGGCAGGGTGTTTCTGCACTATGTCTCACTCAGGCTGGACTGTGCGAGCCTGGGCCTCAACATGCCCGTAACAGGAAGTGTGGCTTTTTCAGGCAACACCTGTTTAATGGCCTCCTCGGCCCCGGCTGGCTGACAAGGCTGCACTTGTGTTAGCGCCTTCAGACCTAGAGAACGAGCAGTTTGAGGAAATAAGAAAATGATAAAAATTCAGACAGTGGCCTACGCTCATGCAAAGTTTATGACACAGGATGGGTCGGGGAGAATTTGATGAGATCTTCCTGTGACCGCGGTGGGTATAACCTTCACATTGGGCAGAGAGATGCAGTCTGGCAGTTCTGTGCTGTGTTAGACAATATTCAACCTGTTCTTACTGTGCTGGTAGTGCTTCAGCTGGATGTGTCAAGCTACAAAATGAACGCTTGTGAACCGCAGGGAGTCCATACCCCTAAAAAACAGACTGAAGATTACAAGAACAAGTGATTCTAACTAGCAGTCTTCATCTTAAGAGTGTTTGACAACTAAAAATGTGATATTCAGGTGTCCATATGTTACGAAAATTAACATGAGTACATCATTTAATATTTCTACATACATTTATAAGCTAGATATTTCCCTTTGGAATACAGTGAATGGCATTGGGGTGCAATGCCTGTCCACAATGCATCGTGTGCCCCTAATTTCACACCCCTCAACCTCCCAACGAGAAAGCAAAACATAAGACTGATTAACAGTTGTTGGATCCACTGCAATGAGTAAAAGTAATTGTTAGGAATTTGTTTCACTGAACAATGTTGACTGATGCACCATCAATCAATTATGGACTAATTATTGTGAGCATTTTGAGTTGTCCAGATGGTTTCCTATAATAATATTTTGTTCAGAGTCCTGTAGTAATTTGTCTGTAGGCCTGTTGATCTGTTGTTGCAGGAAGGTTTGGACAGGATTTAGACCGCTTCTATAGCATGAACATAATATAGTTAAAATCACACATAGTTAAAATGCAGCAACACTTTTGTCATGAGTGACTGTTCTGTGTTGTCAGTATACCGAGGACTAAAGTATTACTATGCTGTTTTCATACTGTCATATTACCCTTGTTGTTATATATTAGATGTGATTTACAATTTTGCAAGGGAATTCTTTTCCCTTTTGAAAAAGTATAATGCTATGGTTTTATTGACTAAGTTACAAATGCTTTGCGTGCGTAAAGGAAAATCACATTGCTTCACAAAACGTTTGTGAATCTTGCATGAGAAGCTTGATGCAACAGCCTCTCAAAAAATGAAATTGTATTAATCAATTCCTGCCTGAATTCCGTCCAAATTTATAAGTATACCTGTCCAACAATATATATAAAATTAAATATATATAATTTTATGTAATTGACAATACTGCTATTTTTTCAATCACGAATGCTATAAAAAAAAAAGAGTCTGCCCATAGAAATCCCTTGCCTATCTAGTTGGTTTCTTATGTGGACCAGCCACCAGCAGGTTGCAGCGTAAAGAGGTCCTGGGCAGAGTGCAAGACAGTGGGCCACGACTGGGCCGGCAGGAACATATGGAGTGTTCCAAAGCTATGAGGCGGCAGAGGAAGACCATGGCCGTGGAGGAGGTCACGCGGGTGTCCCAGGGCCAGCGAGGAGCATGGGTAGGATGGGAGGCCACCACGAGCAGAGGCATCAGCTGGGCAGACATCTGGCTAACTCCACATGCTTGGCTCAAAACAATTTACTCTATCAGCCCTGGTCTGTGCTGCCGTTTTGGAATTGTAGCCATAGATGGAATTGCATGTCATGTGACGCACTGGGGCCCCTAAAAACATTCCCAACACACATACACCCCAGAATGACTCTTTACAAAGAAAAAATACAAAATCTAAATGCCTTGAGGAGCATATCAGGGTCATTTTGTATGCGTAGTGCGCCCAGTGAGCAACAATAATTGGAATGAATTGAACATCTTTTAAAATCACGGTATCCACTTCTCTTCATTTATCCCTAATCTTCCGCTTGAGACCAAAGGTCCAACGTGTGAATCTTGGGAATTCAAATTCACATGAGGTCAACACAGCTGAGTAACAGAAGTGCTTAGCGTCACAGTGATCATGAGCCCCTATTCTGTGTATATTGTCAATTTCTTTCCATGCCTCCTATTTTTAGGTCTTAGTCCCCTCCACCTGAGATGCGAGCGCTCCTTTGGTCTCGTATCTTTAGGTCTCGGTATCTTTGATAGCTCCACGGTCTACGGCTGAATCGGAAATTGTTGTGTCCCTGACTCGTGAAGGCCATCTCAAAGCTCTTATTTTTCCCACGAGGTGCAGGAATTGAGGAGGGATCATTGAGGAGCTAGAAGTGAGAATCCACGTGAACAGCCTTCCTGGAAACCGTGCAGCTGATAGGGTTAACTCCACCCATACAGCTGACAAATTCAAGGACGTCTCATCCCTCTAATGGCGTTTTTTCATTAACGGCACCTGCTCGACTCGCCTCAACCGCGGTGCCTCGTCCTCCTTCTACTGCAGATTAGTACCGCCTCATGCGTGAGGCCAGCCATGGCTGGTCGTCATAGCAGGAAACTGCCATGACCTAACGTGACACACACAGAACATCGAAGGTGTTTTGCTTTTGATTCTCGGCATGGGGCTGTTGCCACAGCCAGAAGACAAATTAGTTTCTTTAAAAGCTGGCGGCAGCAAAAAAAAAAAAAACTCCACAAGACACATTCCTGGATTCCTCTCTCCTCCCATGATTTCCTCACGTGATTTCCTCTCCTGTGCTTCCTCAGCGGGACGGATTAAGACGCGTGGAAGGGAGGCAATTCAAGGGAAGAGAGATGTACCGCAGGAAGAGACACAAGAGGAGTCGAGGCAACAGGCATTTAACAAAACGAGACATCTGTGCTTCGGAGCCATCATTTTAAAGTTTGTGTAATTTTAGGTAAATTGCGATCTTTTGTTCCTGCAGCATGATATACATTAGCATTGGTGGTTGCATCAATGCTAATGTAAGTGCAGCTTTAGTCTTTTAGTCTTATTTTATGACTCCTTAGATAATGAAGTGCTCTACTCATAAAAGAAAAGTGTTATCTTTCAAGTACAACATTTAAATACAGAGTAGCGTGTGCTACAGAAACTTCAAATTGAAATTGTTTTTTTAAGGGTTGAATAGATTAATTAAATTACACAAAAAGTGTGCTCAGTTTCCCTGAGCACAGATTAAGATCACGTAGGAATAATTCAGTCAAGTTTCAAACACTGCCTGTTGGTGATTTACACAGAAATAATAACTCCAGCCTTGTTTTGCACTCCAGATAGTGATCACTAATCAAACAAAGAACAATGAAACAAGAATTAGGGAATTACACACATCTTTCATTTTAGCTTGTTTTGGTCCATACCCTTGCCTCTGTCGCTAATTTCAATAAACATTTGATTTGGTTTGGTCTAGCAAAGATGAAAGAAAACACATAAAATTGATCGAGTTTACTTAATCCTCTGATGTTAAACAGTTCTAGTAGATGACTAATTCATGTTCCAATGCTGGTTAATTGCTTCTACTTTCTTGAATCTGGCCTTTTTCTCAAATCAATTAGCAGCTCTGAAAAGCCACCTTTGTGCTTGTTTTTGCAGTCTTGCCTTCTTAGAAAAGAAAGCCAACATAAACAAGTGAGACAGAATGTCCCAGACAACACCGTAGCCACGGTCTCTGTTCTCTACCGCTCACTCTCATCTAACCCTTGCAGTGACTGTATGAATACAATATGAAATGAAACATGTTACTGCTGACAGCGCACACGTTTCTCAAGGAAATGTCAGCGCCGAGCCTGTTGAGAGGTGTCACCGCTTGCTAGTGTGGGGGGGGGGGGGGGGGGGGGGGGGGGGGGGGGGAGTACGGCGGAGCTCAAACACTTTGTCTGTCTGAAACCTCTAATCTGAATCAGCTTAGGAAAAGGGCAATGTAATGTATATCCATGGGAGCCCAAGGCACCCCCCAACTCACATTTATTGGACATATTACTTGGGAAAACCCCTCTGTGGTGCTTGGATAAACTGAGTGTTGCTTGTCTTTATGGTGAAGGCCCAAACTAAATTTAAAGTAACTATGAGGAACTTTGAAATAGTTCTGAAACTGTTTAATTTCCCATATATTGATCTTCAATGACCTGTAACAGCAAACAAGACTAATCGTGAAAAGAACACTATTTATATGTAGCTTTTATTAATGACTGCTAAGTCACAAAATGATTAACAACAAGTAGACCGCCTCTGCAGTAACACTTTTTGATGGGTCACAGATTTCGGTGTAACACCAGAGAAGTAAGTGAGTATCCAGCCATGTAAAAGGTAGCAAACATAATTTATATATGCCTAATTGTATTTTAATTTAGGAAGTTATCTGTTGTAGTTATGGCTAATACTGGGGAATAGCCATCACAGAAAAAAAGGAAATTAAACAAAGAACAATTAGTTAATCTGGCTTTCAACAGATCTTTACAAGTGTGGTAGAAACAGCTTTTGCCCAAAGGGCCGCTAGAATCGACACAAATTAAAAGTCTGTGATGGCCACTTTAATCAGGCAAGCCTTTGTAAGCTACAATCTTTTACTCAATGCTGTGTTATTCTGTTGTTTTCATTACACATTACTATCAGTCACACCCTTGGGGTTTGCTTGGGGATTTCTTTAAGCTTCATGAACAATTGTGAACATTGGCTCATCTAATGACATTACTGTAAAAGAGAGAGGGGGACTTTTATTAGCAGAAAAATAAACTGAACCAAGAGTCAACAATTAAAACCCTGGCCAAGTCCAACACCTAAAGCAAAATCAACAAACAGTTGCATATCAAGCCGCAACCTTCTCTCCTCCTACAGAGGAGTAAGTAACACTGTTAGAGTCTCAGCCTGTTTTAACCTGGAATGTACCATCTGCTCTGGTAAGCACAGGGGGTGAGTAAAACAGTTAAACTGTAAAATGCCAAAATGAAAAAGAGACCTAAGATACTTAAATAGTTCTAACATCTAAAGTTAGCTATAAGCACAAACAAGGGGACACTTGGGTGCACCAACTGTACTGGTGTCATGTATTGTAGAATAGGTTTCCCATTCCTTCACTCGACAGTGCCCAGTCACTGCTGAGGGATTATAACGATGCACACCTGTCTTCACTGTCACTAAATGAGCAGATGATTAGCAACACCACATGCAGAACACAAGACACAGCTCTCATCTTCACCGCAGTATTTGTTTTAACCTCCACCAGAGTTACAATGCTCATAATATGGCTAACCTTACTGCTATTTGTACGTGTACAGTTTCATTAATGTGCATTGTCCTGAAATATTAAATAACAACCTTTTAAAAAATGTGCCAAAAATGTACTTTTACAAGTGTTAAATCAGTGCACATATTTTATTAGATAATCCAAATAATTCTAACAATATTTGTTAGCCACCTGCTCTTATCATGCCCCAGATTTAATAACATTTTATTAAGGCAAACGTTTGTGTGTGTGTGTGTGTGTGTGTGTGTGTGCGCACCACCTTTTTAATAATCTCCTTTGTTTCCTCATTTATATTTGATTGGCTATGAAATGCACCGGCCTGCCGGGACTCGGACTCAGGTTTCAGCGTTCATCAGCATTTCTTGGTTGTAAATTGACGGCTCAAATAGAGACATACAGTTCTTTCACGGGAATGTATAGGGACATACACGCGCACATGCATACACACAGACACACGCAAGGCTAGTATAAATTATGGTGTTACACCTAGAAAGGAGGTAAGAACCAAGACATGCAAGGTTGTGCCTGTTGGTAAGTTTTGTGTTGAAGTGTTGATATAACTGAGTAGATAATATTTAAAACCTCGGCAGCAGAATAAAGGACACTGATCATTCCCTTGAGCTCCCTTCTAAATATGGTACAGGGGCTCGACATGAGGAAAGCACAACTCTGTTTAATCTACCTGTACTGGCCAGCCCAGACTTGTCTGAATGTAAAATAAGTATTTGCATTTGCGATTTTGTAACTTTTCCAGTATGGAGCTTTAGAGAACACCTAATTATCAGAGCTGTCAATTAGTCTTGTTGAACAAGTTGGTTAAAAAGAATCCGCTTTTCCCGCAATAGTACATTGTGTTTGTATGAAGTCATCGCTGCTCTCTTGAAACTTGCACCAAGTCAATCATGAACTTGTCGAGGCGCTGCGGCCTGTCCATGCTTTTAAAGGCCAGGCTGACTCGAACTGGAGGGGACAGTCAAATCTCACATGATGGCAGATTTGTGTGCCAGAGTTCAGTGAATGCCAGCTTATTGCTATCGAAAAGGTCACCAGGCTAGAAGCAGAAAAAAGGCCTTTCCAGAGAGAATGGGGTGTGTATGTGTGTACATACGTGTGTGTGTGTGTGTGTGTAAGAGATGAAGGACGCAACCTGAGGTGACCATGCTCATTTAACCACACCACACCTTGGAGCTTCTGCATCTCTCTCTCTCTCTCTCTCTCTCTCTGTCTCTCTCTCTCTCTCGGCTTCGGTGTCTGTTACCTTCAGCCCTCCAGGAAGCAGACGTGAGACTTTAAAATACACCCGCCTCCACGAGCGCAGAATCAATTACTAGAGAGATGAAATTCTCCAATAACGCGGCCTAATGATAATTGCACCGAATCTGCAATGATCTGACTTACGAAACAAACCACTATTGGCACTGTAGCAGAATATTGGCAGCCAAAGTAGCTGGAATATCAATGATAATTGTTCTCATGTTGATTTGGAGCCATGTTACTGCCTGGGGTAAACATAAACCAATTGCAGAGAATTGGGCTCTATGGCATGCAGCAGGGATAATATTTCACTGATGCTTGTGTGATTTGTGATGAGTACAGTACAGCAGAGAGAGGAAATGGTTATGTGGGAGCTAACCACTGTCTGTTTAATTCAAGCACCCCTATCACATTGACTGCCGGAGACATGAGGGCGACAGGGCGGCGCAAACTCCCGCTAATTCAATAAGCGATCATCAGACTGTTAAAAGGCTGGCAATAGTAATAATAAACTCTAGAAATAGAATAGCTCCACTGATGCATCAGACACGCATGGCCGCTGTTTATCTAGTTTATCCACAACACAACTCGCTGCACAGCGAATACCAGACACACTTCAGGTTCAAATGTGGATCAATCACAGGTCACGGGGCCGCCCGGAGGGAGAACGGAGGTTGACCCCATTTTGACGATGACCTCCCGGATATGGCTTCCTACCGCCTCACCACCCCCGCAACCTTCTTCGCCTTCACCCAACCTCGGCCGATGACGGGAGTCAGCATTTTTCAAAAGTGCCTGAGAGATGTCGGGCTGAATAATGTGTCCTATGAATAAAACACATTAGCTACAAAACATGTTGAATTATTCACATTTCAGAGCCTCCATCCCGCCCCACGCAGGAGATATTAGTTCTTCAGTCACCGTCTTCTTTGCACACAGTCCTCTGAGTCTCTGTCTCCCCCATGTTCGCGTCGTCTCGCTTCTCTCTTGATCATTCTCTCGCTGTCTTTGTCATCTGTATTTTGTTAATCCCTCTCTGTTCCTCTGTGTCTCACCTCAGCTGACTTTCCGCTGATGGCGACTGTCTATTTATAGTCCTCAAGTTACTACTTTTCCTGGAACATCTCGCTATTTATCTAAAGAGCTCTTGAAGCTGTTGAGGAGTGCATTTGTTCTGAGAGAATCTTTGATGACTCTGTAACACACGACGGCCCAAAATGAATTCATCATTTAGCATTAATCTGAGGCGACCAGCTGTGAGTTTTAAAGTGAGAGGACCCGGAATAAGACGAAGAATTAAATACTTGACCTAATATGCGTCCTTTGCTCATTAACTATTCAGCACCACCAGGAATTTGTGATTTTTATGATTGCAATGTAATTTGCAGAATCAACAGCATCACATGCACTTCAAAGGGTAAAGCAATCAACCAATCAGGGCTTTTTTATTGTGCTGTGTTTGAATAATAAACCCCTTTTATCCTGCAAAACATCACTTTTAAGTCATCACCATTAAACTAGTGTGCAACAACATGGAACACTCCGTCAACAAGTCGATCATGGCAAATTTATTCAGTGATTCAACAACCCTGGCATTCTTAAAAACTAATTGGTTCCCGTTTTCAAAAAGCCCTGCTTTTGGTCATAAAACAGCTTGAGGCAAAACACCATAAGCGTATTTGCTAATTGTTAGTATTCTTGTCATACAGAATATACTTCTCTCTATGATTTGAAAAAGTCCAATACGGCAGTAGTTTGTATGGAACAGGACTAAACCCAGCTGTGGGGCCGTACCAGGCCCCCAGGAAGGGCACCAGGCTCGGAAGCAAATTGAACATACCCACCAAACGGTGGAAATGTAACTCCCAGGCCGTCACATGACGCCCTCTGGCCTAAAAAGACTTTTCCCCGTAAGTTTACACAGGGGGGGGGGGGGATCAGTAAATCTGTAAATCTGTGGATACATATGTGTGAGTGTCACATCCCCCGTAAAATGACTTGTTTCACTATCAGAATTTGATCCATTCTGTCCGACAACATTTGGAAAGTCAAGAAGAGATGCATGATTAAATCAGTTAATGTCCTTTCAAGTTAGCGGAGTGCTCTAACGCGCCCGCTTTATGGGCCGCACAGTTCGGAAGCAGTGCCGATCATCTGGGTAATTTTTGCCTCCATGATGGCTTCATGCGCTACTGAGCAACTCTCAGGAGCAAACGGAGCTCTGCCTTAAACACTGTATCCAGTTCGTATTATACATCCATGGGCTGTATATAGGCACAGTGGTGCTTTAAGCTGAATCCTAAGGTCAACCTGCTAACATGTTCACAGTGACAAAGACAACATAAAGTTTACCAGGTTCACCATCTTAGTTAAGCATTCTACCATTTGTTAATTAGCCCAAAAAACACACAAGTAGATCTAAGTTGTTGGCAGGGGTCCTGACAACCACTGTGGATGCAGAGGCCCAGCACCTCCGACTTCATCTCAAAGTTGATTGACTGTCTGACACAGACAGACAGGAAGACATATGCAGAAATGGAAAAGTATCAGCCTTAAAGGCAAAAAGTGAGACTGGATTCCTTAAAAAAAACATGTTAAGAGTGAAACATGACCATAAGGACAAGTAATGAATGCTGACTGAATATTATGTCGGGCCACTTACAGCACTGCTTGTGCAAAGGTTTTGCTAAACGTAAGAAAAACAAAAAACCTTGTGTACAGGCACTTAAAAAACTGCTCTACTTAAGTTCTCATACATCCTTTTGTATTTTTAGTCCACCTGTACACTATCCCACCCAGAGATTGTTTGCATTTTTAGGCCACGAATTCATCAAACTCTGCTAAAAGACAAGCACTGACGCAACAGAGAAGCTGCAATCACACTCTATTCCTATAACTCTGATGATAACTCAGTGTCCTGGTAGTAACATGAAGATTGTGTGTCTGTGTGTGTGTGTGTGTGTGTGTGTGTGTTTTTCCAGGGTAAAGTCACATTACACAGTGTTTTCTGCAAGTAAACATCAACAGCACATGCGAGGAGGTTTGCAGTGCACATTGAGAAGCAGCTTTCTAAACAGCAGAACATGACGTCAATGGGCACAAGCCTCTGTTTCCTCAGCCACAACATATCTGAGTCATACAGGCTTTAAATGTGTCTGTCACGACAGTGGGGTCAGAACAAGCCGGGTATATACTGTATATATACGCAATACAGAGACACAGATAAGAAAGCCAACTTGGTATAATGTGTGTGTGTGTTTGTGTGTGTGAGTGTGAGTGTGTGTGTGAGTGTGTGTGTGTGTGTGTGTGTATGTGTATGTTTATGTGTGTGTGTGTGTGTGTGTGTATTTGTAGGGCTGGGTATCTTTTTAAATTTTTGGATCTCAATGCTGATACCATTACAATAACATTGATACCGGTTCCTAAACGATACTTCTTTCAATACCAATTTTATAAAATCCATTTCAACAAAAAGAAGTTACTAGCCTAGAAATCTAGATGCACGATAGTGGCGGCAAATGTAATTTGTAGCTAGGGTCAGTCTAGCAACACAATGTTGGCTTGTGAGCTGGAAAAACCAAATTGTGGTCCATGTGAATTCCCTGCTTCTTGAAAACAAAGAAGATGGCCGCAGCGGTCGTTCCAATGGGCTGTGGCCGCGACTCTGGAAGCCTCGGAGTTAAGCACTGGTCATTCTTAAAAAAGGAAGATGTATTCGGAGTATTACCGACCGGATACGGCAAAAGGTTAATCTATCAACTAAAGGGGCTCTGGTTGGTTACAGTGCTATCCTATTGCGTGCAGTGGGATTTTGAAAAACAACCGTTTATCCCGCCCCTCTGATTGAGCCTTGCCAACTGTGAGTTCCCAGACCCAACATCTTGATCTGGCTTGTTAGGTTAAGAAATTACAACATTACAGCACAAATCTTTTTAATTCTTTTTCAGCTCCTAGTTTGTGAGGCCCGTCTCACTTATAGTTTTTCCTTTCTGCCTCTAAGGCATGTAACGTTAGACAGCCAATCAGCAGCATTATTAGATCTCGGTAGAAGCATGCTGCATGCTTACTGGCTCACTGATACTGATGAGATTTGCTCCTTAGGTATTGAATTTTTTTCAATACTCAGTATGCAATTCGGTGCCTAAATTCTATACCCAGCCGTGGGTGTGTGTGTGTGTGTGTGTGTGTGTGTGTGTGTGCATGACCTTTTTTCTAAGGGAAGATTGTTTTTCACTTTTGCATGTACTCACCAGGGCACAGTATGTCTCCGGAGGGTCTCCACAGGTGATGTTGGGGGGATCCAGAGTTACTTTCAGGAACTGGGTCATGTCTGCTGCCTCTGGCTGGCAGGCCATGTAGTCCCAGGTTAAGCCTTCGTCTGAGTAAATCTGAGACTTACACACATCATAGTGGCCCCACGCTGCAGGGTAGTGCTGCATGCCCGCCTGGCAAACACCTGTCCACAGCGCCTGCAGCGTCAACGCAAAATGGAAACGCATGACTGGTCCTCTCTCGGCTCCTTCCCGAGGAGCTGTATCTCCTTCTGAAGGTGTAACAACAAGGGATCCCTCTTCTACTTCCACTTACTACAACTCACTCAACTGGAGTGAGGAGGCTTGCCAAACTTCCCTCAGGTGGAGCAGTCTTTTTAGAAGAGTTGTTGTTGCTGTTTTTCTTTACTATTTCTGTCCCTTTCAGGTTTCTGGAGTAGTGGATAACTAGGAGGGATGGTGAGGTTACCAGCCCAGTGAGAAGATAAGAAGAGAGGATTGAGGGAGGGAAGAGTATGGAGGTGTTGGAGGAGAAGGAGGAGGAAGAGGGGGAAGGCAAGGAGATAGCCCTCTTACACGCTGATAGGAAGATGAGTGACAGGTCCTCTCAGCTTGCTCGGCTGTCAATCATGGTCCTGTTCCTGCGTGGCGATCTGGTGCTGCTGAGAAACAGGAAACAGAAGAAGGGGAGGGGGGGGTTAATATACCTCCCTTTTGGGAGTAGAATTTGACAGTGAGAGAACATTAGCTGGCGCCATGGCACAGGCAAAAAGATGTATGGGTGCCATGTTGGTGTTTGTTGTCCATCAAAACACAGAAAATCAGTGAGTGAGGCCATCAGGGTAAATTGGATCTCGCTGCTTTCACACGAAACCCTCATCTCCCTCAGCAGTATCAAGTCTACAGTGTTATATACAACACTCCCCATCTCCTCACCTCCCCCCCTTTCCACACTGTATGAGCAGGAATGATAAAGACTAGAAATCAAGCTACTTTGGGTGTCATGCATGGTCATCATAGTAACTAAGATGTTTTGACTCACTAACTCCACATGATCTGACCGTGCTGTTTTAATTGTACATAGTAAGCAGAACTGTGAGGTGCTCTGCTTAATGTTGAAAATTGAATGTCTGTTTCAATCTACTGGTTCCATGGCGGCACTTAAATGGTTAAAATGGACCAAAAGGCAACTGGAATTGGGTGAAGATACTCCGAAGACGTTTTATCCCTCATCCGAGAGACTTCTATTACATACCATACTATTAAATGCTATTGTTTATAAAACCAAAGGAGTTATGGGAGAAGAGAGACTGTATAGAATGAATATATGAACGAATGTATCGGAAATAGTTCAAACTTGGCAACATCCACTATATCAAATTATGATTCTTAATCAGTAAGGGTGACAACCATCGCTCAAATAAAGTGCTATCATGGAGTCAATGATCTGTCGCTCAAGTATTATATGTTATTATATAGCTTGAGGATTTCGAAAAAAGTGGTAGGTACAAAATGACTCATGACGCGTCCCCACCGTCCCCTTTGTCCCCACCGTCGAACGCCTATGGATGTTATTGGATTTGACCTTTTTTTTTCTGTTTGAAATTAACCTGCTTATGTGGAGTAATTAGTATGGTGGCTTCATTTTAAAATTTTATAAAGAAAAGTGTCAAAAATGGAAATAACCAATCATAAATATTTTACATTGCAGTTTACAATGTGCTTGATTAAAATGTACTTCAACCGGGTTTCTGCTGAGCAGTTAGTGTGCAGTAGTCTCCTTGAGCTTGTTGCAGAAAGCAGTTTTCACAGAGAACATTACAGTAAACACAGTCATCTGAACCATGGTTAATATGAAAATATTGATTTTAGCTAATTTAATTTACTTCTTACTAGAGTGAACAAGTAAAAACATAACACCACCCTTTCACTTAAACGGGATAAAGTGGCTACTCACTTTGCAACTTAGGATAAGAACAGTCATAAGTTAACATAAATATCTTCCTGCTTTCATGTTTCTTCTCTTAATTGGTAGAGTACACCATGTTACTACTGCATATTGCATGCACCCATTTATATGTGCCAACCACTGTGAGCTGTGGCCCCACTTTTTCTTTTGTCTAAAGTTTTTGTAGCTGAGCATCAGGACGCCTTGCACACATAGACCCCCTGCTGTCTGTTTTTTACTCCTAGCATAATCAGAAATAGCCTATGTATGTTTTTTTGTTTTTTTTAATTCTTCCTTTTCTTTATTTAGATTTTGAATGGACCTTAAAAAGTCTTTTAAATTGGGCTGTGTACAACCTGCATGTACCTTAATGTCTCTCTAGCCAGAAACTTAGCAGTAAGCCAGTTGGCTGAGCCCGTGGATACAGCCCAGGTATGTGGTGTGTTCCCCGCCTTCAAACAGCAGCCTGTCTGCAGGTGATGGATGGAGAGCCGAGTCAATGGTTGGAGACAGGAGGGACAGACTTGTAGACATTTTAGTGCAGCTTAATGAGTCAGCTGATTCACTGTGTTTCTGTGTGCTGACCAATGCACCGTCCAGTCATCAGGGATCAATTAGCAGCTACAGTAGAGACATGGTGTTTATTGAAGAAGGGTGGTGTTAACACACACATTGATAATTAATGAAACATGTAATTTTTCATTTGATTTGATTTGATAAGACACTGGACCACAGAGCAACATTAAATAAAATAATAGTATCAGTACAAAAAGGGGGAAAATTGGATTGTTGATTAGAGAAGTATAAAACGACTAAATTTCAGTCAAGATGTGCAAAAAAACAGCACTATTAGTCAAGCAAGTGTGACAGCATGATAAGGTGAATGTGAGAAAATGAATATGTGAAGAACAGTAGACTGTATACACAGCATAGGAGTTGTGCTCAAATTTAACGATCTGCCTGAAGACGTGTTAAAACGTCTAGAAACAACTTTAACACTTCCAGATGCTTCCAAAAGAAGCAACAGAAATGTGAAGAAAGGCTTTACACAGGTGCTGGTTGTATTATAAGAATATCATGAAAAAAGTTAATTTATCTCACTAATTCCCTTCAAAAAGTGAAATTTGCATATTACATTCATATTTCACACACAGAGTGATATATTTCAAATAGTCATTTCTTTTAATTGTGATGATCATAACTAACAACTAATGAAAATATCAAATTTAGTATCTCTGAAAATTAGAATATTACTTAAGACCAATCCAAAAAATAAGATTTTTTGAAATGTTGGTCAACTGAAAAGTATGAACATGAATGTATGAGTATATACAGCACTCAATACTTAGATGGGGCTCCTTTTGCCTGAATTACTGCAGCAATGCGGCGTGGCGTGGAGTCGATCAGTCTGTGGCACTGCTCAGGTGTTATGAGAGCCCAGGTTGCTCTGATAGTGGCCTTCAGCTCTACTGCATTGTTGGGTCTGGTGCGTCGCATCATCCTCTTCACATTACCCCATAGATGTTCTATTGTTAAGGTCAGGCGAGTTTGCTGGCTAAGTAAGAGGGATACCTGGTCCTTAAACCAGGTACTGGTAGCTTTGGCACTGTGTGCAGGTGCCAAGTCCTGTCTGAAAATGAAATCTGCATCTCCATAAAGTTGGTCAGCAGCATGAAGCATGAAGTGCTCTAAAACTTCCTGGTAGACGTCTGCGTTGACCCTAGACCTCAGAAAACACAGTGGACCAACACCAGCAGATGACATGGCACCCCAAACCATCACTGACTGTGGGAACTTTATACTGGACTTCAAGCGACGTGGATTCTGTGCCTCTCCTCTCTTCCTCCAGAGTCTAGGACCTTGATTTTCAAAAGAAATGCAAAATTCACTTTCATCTGAGAATTTAACTTTGGACCACTCAGCAGCAGTCCAGTCCTTTTTGTCTTTAGCCCAGGCGAGACGCTTCTGATGCTGTGTCTTCTTCAAGAGAGGCTTGACACAAGGAATGCGACAGCTATAACCCAGGTTTTGCATACGTCTACGTCTGTGGTGGTTCTTGAAGCACAGACTCCAGCTGCAGTCCACTCTTTGTCAACCTCCCCCACAATTTTGAATGGGTTTAGTTTCTCAAACCTCTCCAGGGTGCGGTTATCCCTATTACTTGTACACTTTTTTCTACCACATCTTTTCCTTCCCTTGGCCTCTCTATTAATGTGCTTGGACACAGAGCTCTGTGGACAACCAGCCTCTTCAGCAATGACCTTCTGTGTCTTGCCCTCCTTGTGCAAGGTGTCAATGGTCGTCTTTTGGACAGCTGTCAAGAAAGCAGTCTTCCCCATGATTGTGTACCCTACAGAACTAGACTGAGAGACCATGTAAAGGCCTTTGCAGGTGTTTTGAGTTAATTAGCTGATAAGAGTTTGGCACCAGGTGTCTTCAACCTGGTCACATTGAACCTTGTCACAATATTCTAATTTTCTGAGATACTGAATTTGGGGTTTTCCTTAGTTGTCAGTTATAATCATCACAATTAAAAGAAATGACCATTTGAAATACACCACTTTGTCTGCGATGAACGGATATAATATACAAATTTCACTTTTTGAATAAAATGACTGACCTAAATCAACTTTTTCATGATATGGTAATTATGTGACCAGCACCTGTGTATATGAATGTGGTAATAGTAATTGTTGCGTTGGCCTTTTCAAAGTGTAAATTTGATGCGTTGTACCAACGTGTAGTAGATCTTGAGCTGGATCTGTGTCAGTTTACTGGCCAACAGGCATCAGACTGGTCTGGAATCTTAAAACAGCTGTAGTTTATCTGTTTTTTTCTGGTCTTGTGTGTCTTTTTTTGTTTTACACATTTGAGTGCCTTTTTATGTGTGTGATATCTAAGGTAAGGTTCTTATAGTTGATAATGGTTCTGTAATATAATATAATTTATGTAATGTTTTGCCTGTTATGTTTTATTTATTGGGCAATAAAGCAATTTTAGTTAACTATGAAGTTTATCTGAACATACACGTACACATGTGTATTGCAAACAGACTTAAGTACTACACAGATAAGAACATCTGCAACACCCACCACCAAAGTGAACATAAAATAACTAAAATACATAAATGCAAAACCTACACAATCAACATAGACACACTTGCAGACGTCATCTTGGAAGTTTGTGATCAATTATCAATCAATAATAATCAATATTTTATGGTGATGTAACCAAGTGGTGTCCCATTTCATAGGGGTATGTTTTCACCCCTCACCCTTATCACTCGGTTTTGAAGGCCAATGGCTAGGGGTAAGGGGTAGGGGTAAGATAGAAAAATGGGATTCAGCCTTAATCATTATGTTAACGAACAGCCAAGGTCAGGGGCAAAGGCTCAACAGCATACAAATATGTCAAATACAAAGCAGCGAGTGCACAAAACAACATGGTGTAGGCAGAAAAACTTGGGAAAGGTGAGGTATTTAAGAACATGGAACAATGAGATGAAAAATGTTCTCTGGAAACTGTATGCAAACTGAAAAACAAATCTCGCAAATTGCCCCTTATGGCCTATGTTCTGTTTAAAAAACAAAAAAAACAAAAATCCCATTCATTCTAGTGCAAAATAACGATCATCACATGAATAGAAAAAAACATTATGCACAGATATGGCTAGATACTGGGATTCAATTTTGCACAAGATGATTGAAAGACAATGTAAAAATCGGTACAAGGAGGGAAAAAAAGTACAAGAGCAGGTATTGCAAGTCAGAGGATGGAGGAAAGAGGAAGAAGTTAAGAGAGGGAAAGAAATGAAGCACCTTAAATGTAAAATGTAAGAATGTCAATGGGGGAGATGTCAGCAGGTGAGGAAGCAGCCAATTATCCAGAGGAACTCTTGGCACTGAGCCCCCTGTTCCCATTAAGAGACATAATATTACCGTGTTAGGGAGGAGACGAACGAGATGGCCGGAAAAGTGTCTGCACGTGTGCGTTTCACGTGTAACCTCTGGATAAAGAGTGGTTCGAGTCATGGGTAATGAGACAACAAGCGGTGGTGAGGCTTTGATAACAAGCAATAGAGATCACTAAAGCAGGGTGATTACCACTGCACGGTCCTGGACACAGCGGACACAGCGGCCCTGCTACTCCCTGCTTATAACCCTCCGTCGCCCCAAGGAGAAAAGGTTGGAGAGAGAAAGGGAGAGCAGATGGAAGAAGTGTGGATGTGCATTTTAAGTGAGAAAAAAAGGTTTATTTTAGGGCAGGTCGCTTCCTCCAACCATCGATCAAGGTCTGAGGACATCAGAGGAGGCGCGCTCACAGGAAGTCTGAAGTTCTCCCATGTACAGGAATATATAGTGCACCGTAGGCACACAGCCATGGACACTTACAGGAACAGTGGGGGGTCGCTGGGTGTGAGAGAGGAACTGCTAGCCAAAATGTTTTTGTGTTCAATTTGGAAAGTCAATAAATAAATGAAAATCAAATGCTCATATTGTGCATTACTGAAGCCTGGTCACAACATATTTATCTAGCACCTTTTATCATTGGGATACCTGCAGTGTTTAGGCTACTAGAAATAACTTTACATATGTGAACAGTTGCATATGAAAAATAGAGATGTAACATTTTTAAATATAAAAAATAAAAGCTAAATTATTGTGTGTAATATGGGGAAATAGAAGTTTTCACTTTTTGGAAATATTGAAATCAGGACATTTGAGGAAGAAATGTAATTCACCTGTTTATGAGGGTGTAAAACACTTGAAGCAAAACAACTTTATGGATCTCCTTCAGACATTTTCAGATCAATACAAATACTTTAAATGATCATTTCTGCTGATATGGTTTTTCCACAAAAGTGTCCAATTACCTGCTTAAAAATTCTAATTAAATCTAGTCCTTCTAAATGATTGAAAATGCAGAATCTATTAATATGAAAATATTTTTTAAAGTCAAAAGTTCCACTAGGGGACGCACGGCTAATTTAACCACTCCGTCCAAGTTTCCACATCACATGTTGTGTAAGTTGCATGCTGGACAATGATTGGCTTCCAAATCAGTTGTGAAAGCCCTGCTCATCCATGCATCCGATGCAAGGTAAGCACATGGGAATATGAAAAATGTAAATACAAAAACATGAAATAATAAAAGGTAAAGCAGCAAGGTATAACAGACAGGCAAGTAAATCAAAGATGTTTACAAAAGGACGCTTTCAACACTAAACTGAAAAGGAAGGGAAGTAAGGTAGTAATTTAAAGTAGCCAATATTACATATAATGTTATTGCATGTTTGCAGGTATTAAACCATTACAATATTTTCATCCACTCTAAAGAATATTCGTTGTGAAAACCAAATAAATAGGGTAAAAAGAAGCTATTGGCAGCTTCTGGTCAAACATACCAACCTTCTCCGTACACAGTGCTAGTACACCACATACAGTAGGCCAGCGAGATGTGCACTCAGCCTGCCCGACACTACAGGGGACTCAGGGAGCCAACCCGACAGAGCTCAGTATTATATTTAAACACATGAATCTTTCACAAGGCCCGGTCAACACAGGAGAGGGTTTGTTTGGCTGGGGAGTTCATCCCACCCACCCACCCACCCACCCAAACAAACCACGCGGGAAGCGGACCACTCCCCTGTTTCTGAGGCTGAGAAACAGCCCTTGGTGTCCACATCTATTTCATCCCCGGGGCCACTCGAGCATCACTGAGTGTTTCTCCAAATCACCAGGGAAATGTTACACGCCTCTTTACTACTAGTGGGAGTCACTTGTAAATCATGCATTTCATCAAATGAACAAATGAAGGAGATTGTCACTCCTCTTTCAGCTCTTCTTACTCACTTTAACCCTAGAAGTAATTCACTTCTTACTCAGAGGACATTTGGAACCCTTTCAGTGGCAATGTTATCAAACTGCTAAATCATACCATTACATTTCAAATTGGATCATTTAAACACTCAGTGTTTTCCTCACTTCATCTCCCAGCCTTCCACTTTTCAAGTCATGGCCATATTGATCATTTCATTTTTTTATTGACCGGTGGTTTGTGTGAGTTCAGCATTTTTCCCTGCTGCTGGCTGTGCGCTGCCAACATTTTTACCCAGACTGCCTTTTGAGTTGTTCTTTTTCCCCTCACCCAGCCAGGACACTGGAAAGAATTGTCAGGTCATAATCTCACACAGATCAGCTACGGTGGCCCACAGGGGGCAGTACTTACACACCTACCTGCCTGCCTATTTAAAAATTCAACATATTACATTTTTATAAATGTTCCAAAATTGAAAAAGATGTCAACTTTAGCTCCAAATGATGTGCTCAGGACAGAGGAAGGTGGAATAATTACAGGGTTACCACTGATATCCGTATCCCCCCCCCCCCCTTTCATTTTTAATTTCACGCATTTAATGCACTTTCAAGGGCAATTCCTGACCCTGCTTCTGCCCTGCCTCTACCTGCTTTCATCTTTTCTGACTCTACCTGTTTCATATTCCACACCAGTGCCTTACTAAAAGAGAAACAGGAGTGCGGGAGAGAGAAGGGCAGAAAGACAGGAGGGCAGACAGTCAGAAGCAGATGAAAGATAGATAAAGATAGACGCTGGCCCAGCTTCAGAAAAAAAGCCTCCTGCCAGCTCTCTGTGCTCCACTCACCAGATTTCTCTTCCTGCCTATCCAGAATCCCTAATCTTGCGTGTTAACAACCTGCCAATAGGGCCGCCGTCCTCATGAATAAACATATGGGGAGAGGAGCATGGCCCCGCAAACATGACAGCCAGCGTTGCCGTGGAACAGCGAGCACGCCTATAAAGCATCCCTGGGGCTTGCCTCAGAGTCAGCCCATCACTTAGCGCTCTTTTCCACTTCTTAAAATGTCGCCGCCTTCAATCGACAGGCTCATGATCTTTTAATAATGACGACAGGTAGCAAATGGCTGGAGTGCTGACAGCTGGTTAAGTGACTCTGCGTTGGGGAGAGCTGGGCGGCTTCAGAGGGAATCAAAGCTGTGGCTCGGCTCTAGCATTAGACAAACAGTCCAAACTGGGTTTGTTTTCCTCATCTGATATGAGAGACTACGACCTGTCTGTGAAACCCACATGCAACAAAAAACAGCTATAAAGAAGGTCTCACACTGAAAGAAGGATCTTTTAGAGTTTTAGTTTCTCATGTTCAAGAGGCTTTTTCCCACCCATAGTGATAGATTTGGGAGAATCACTGATAAATTAGTGCTGGCTATCAAAAAGCTATGCTCGAACCCTGCTGAGGTAATCACCTTTAACGGGATGTGGCCGCAGCCTCTTCTCCAGTCCAACGTCTACTGGAGCCAGACAGGTCAGGCCTCTGAAGCCAGTCCCTGACTGCTGGAGTTGTGCTCCACTTGCCTCCACAGGCTGTATCTGCCACAGTCCTCTGTCACTCCCTCTGTCCTTTCCAACTCCTTCTGCCCTCTCCCCTCTCCCCCGAGCTGCTGAAGCTGCCACATGCGCTCTGGTTGTGTGCGAGAGCAGCACTTCTGACAGGGTGACGGGGCCGAGTGCTGCCCCAAGTCGTCAGTTACTCCAGCGCCACATATACAGCAGTGCACGGGGCGCCCGATGAGACAGTGAGACAAGATCACGTCTCCGCCACCCTCCCTCCATGATCCCTCTCTCTTTTTCCCCCTGCCTCTCCTTGCCACCAAGCATGCTTCTCTCTGCGACACAGGAACACCTTATGCATTATTAAAGACACTTTTCCTAAAAGGCTGCGGGCACATTATTCTGCAACCACAGTGACATGTCTGGATACTCAAAATGTCCACTTTAGCTCTAAAGAATGGGCTCACCCAGGTAGCTCTTTCATGCTGGGAATGTAGGCAGGAATAGCAACATGGTTTAAAGTGACATCTGCTACCAACCCCAAGAGAGGTGACTCATTATTACCTGTTATTATTTCATAGGATGAGTAAAATAATAATAAGACAGAGTGCAATCACAATTACAGAGGCCGTAAAAATGACTATTGATTGTGACTGGGAGTTGCAACCTGAGATCTAATAACACCTCATCCAGTTTTGAACTTCAAAGTCAAATCCATTCAGGATGCGCCTTAGCCCTCGACCCGTCATCTTTAATGATATTAGTAATCAAGATGTCCTAATAAGAATAATTGCTAGGTATTATCCGATACAAGGCCAAGATGAATTTTTTGGATCTTACAGATTATAACTATTATGAAAACATAATAACTTAGGAGCATGCACCGCCGCGGACATTTCTGTAATAATATCTGTACCTCCCACAGGGCTGTAAAGCACAAAGAAGCAATTGAATAGTGAAAGCATACACCAAAACAAATCTTAATGTAACAGGCTGCTCATACAGTGATATATTGAAGGCAGGCCCACTGGCTGCAGCATGACACAAATGGTATTATGCATGATGGATAGGCAACGATTAGGTAATAAGTTCCACCAGGGGGCGCCTCCAGAAATGACCTAAAGACATGCTGTTAAGTTTTGGATGCATTCAAGGCCGCCTCACTGTAAATGAAATTAGGTCTTCCTTTGTGGTTCTGAGAGTCTTAAAAGTTATGTATGCTGTTTAGAAGGGAGGGAGTCACAACTCTATGCCCACTGTTCATCTGTTCATTACAGAGAGAGATAAATGAAGCCAGGCCAGAGTTAAGTTACTTCCAACGACAATTAGCAGCCACTTTAAGCTCCAACACACCGAAAGTAAACTTTACAAGCAAAAGGAAACACTCACATGTCTTGTAAGGGCTTCTCCCTATTCCCCAGCTCTTTAACGCCGTTCAACAAGTTCAGAGGCAGAATGAACATAAATGAAGAAAGAAGCTCTTTAAGATGCGCTGCTTAACGGGAATGTGATGAGTACGCACGTCAGACTCTAAGGAATCGCTGCACACACCATTTCGCACTCTCGTTTGGCGACCGAGGGGGGGTGAGGGAGGGGGGGG
>NC_048428.1:7606069-7629204 GCF_013103735.1 Etheostoma cragini | reverse complement strand
ATATATATCATTTTTACACAGTATAGGAGAAAGGGGGGTCATGCATTTATTAAAATTTCACACCAAAACGCACAGATCTGCTGCCATGAACTCATGTGTTTTCTAACTGACTGGGACATAATTTGTGCTTCACCCCATGAAATAAAATTGCACCGTCGTCTCGCTCACAACTTAACTGATTACCACAAATAGTGAGATGGGGGAGAGAGGGCGTTAGGTGGGAATCAGGTCGTGACACTTGGCGCACAGGTAAACCTCGCAGCAGGCTGACAAGCCTCTGAACACAGCTGAATGTGTCCATGCTTACAGTGTGTACGCTGCCTCTACAGGCCCACAGAGGCCCTATTCACCGCCGCACGTATCCCCCTGACCCACGTTGGTGCATGTAATATTCAATGGTATCACCAGAAAAATAGAAAGAAAGCCGGACCTCACAGAAAGCGCGCATCAAAGCCTTCTAAGGAGATCAATATTGTTTTAAAAAGATGAGATCATGATAAAATATAGTTATCCAGGGTGAGAGAAAAAATCAATTGGATGACAAGAGTGTTGCCTCCGTGTTATCTACAAATGACAAGCTGATGGCTGATTCATAATGAGGGATGCAGTCCCCATACTGCCATGGTTCTGTGCGCCCACAGCGCGTCCATGTGTCCTTAATAGCCTCGTACATACAGGTGAGTTATGCATAGCATTGTAAGAGCTCAGCAGTTTAGTGAAATAAACTAAACAGCTATTTCCTTTATAGAGTCTAGAGACTACACATATAAAGCTAAACCTGATTTCTTTCCTTTTTTTTGCTGATTAGTACATCCCCACGCAGAAAAAGCCAGACGCTGAGTGGAAGCAGACAACGACAACCAAAAAATAATAATAATAGTAGCGTCTGTTCTCAAAATACTCGGCTGACTTTCTCTAATCACGACGCAAAATTTGGCCAGCCACTCGGCGCGCGTGGCAGCGAAGCTTCAAAAGTTTACGCGCTCCGGCATTCGCATGGAGATGAATGAAATGAAAAGAAATCAGCTGCCGGAAGCTCTTACCTTGGTCTTTAGTGGTTCATACCGCCAAGAACAGCCAGTCATGTCGCCTATTGCAGCCCAATAAATCCGCTTTAAAACGGGACATGTTAGCGCCGCGCAGGAACCGTGGACTCGCCGTGGAAGCGACCAGCTTGTCTCCGCCGCTCCCGGGGAATGGAGGAGAGCTCCGGGTACCAGCGCCACGTCACTTCTACCAGGACACACAAGCAGAGGCGACAGGAGAACAATCGCCACGCCAGGTGTAGGGATTTCTTTTTTTAAAGTTGTTTAAAATGAAGCGGATGACAGAAATAAGATTCCAAGTGGCTCCTTAGAAAGAGCCTCCGAGACAGCGGAGAGTGGCCCCACTCGCTGCTCTCACACACAGTGAGGCGGCCAGTCTTTGACAACTGACTTTCACCTGAAGTTTATGTCTCTGCTGAAGCCCGTGAGCCGCAGCTCAGTGCAACCGTGAACAGAAACATCTGTAACTGGGGCAGTTAGATGATCTTAAAAAAGTCACCCAGTTACATTTGACCACTAAAATCCATTTTATTGTGACAAGTCACTGAGATCACAAGCAAATGGGATCATCAGCAGTGGCATTAGTGGCAGGAATTCTGGGAACTTTATTGCATTTCTTTATGGCATAAGGGGAAATTGCTGTATTACAAAACAAAAGGAACATAAGACTTGCAGGGAAGACTGATGGTAAAATAACTTCCTAATGATGTAAAACCACCTCCCCTAGACACAGAAAGCAAAGCGGATTATGGTAAACATTTAGATTTTGAGCAACCATTGCCAGATAGAGGCTGTCACTCTCCTTGATCACGCTCTTGTTTAGAGTCATTATTCAGAGGTGTAGCAATTGATTTGTCAAAATATATTATCGACATCTAAATGGAACATTGGCAGATCTCTGGTACAGTAAAGGCAACAACATTACCACAGTGGAGGGTTTAAGCCAGAGAAGCAGTGGATATGTCCAACAGAAAGACACAATAAAGAGAAAATAAATAAATAAAGGGACTATATATCAAATCCGTTGTGAATAGAAAATGGGATGCCAGTTGCTCACTCAGTTTCTGAGCAGTGAAAGGGTGGCAGCATTTGAGCCATTAGGTACATTTTGAAAGCCATAAATCTCAACAACAAGCCAAATTGAGTTTATTGTTAGTATTTATCCATAAAGCCGACCAAACTCAGCATATAAAAAGCACAAGAACAGGATCATCTTGTTTTACAGGGCAGTTCAGATTGTTTTAAACTCATCTTGAACTTTATGAGTGAAACCGTGGACAGGTTAAGGATCCAGCGCTGTTGAGACAGCTCTTCACACAGCTGCCTTTCTCTCTCGCTGTCTCTTTCTCTCCTCTGTGAGCCCAAGGGCGACTTGCCTTACATGGACCTCTTTTTCTAAATCACTCAGCGACAAGAAAGAGGAGTGCACACTGGAAAGCTACCAAAGAACAAATTTTCTCTTATTGACAATGCAATGACAGTATAATGTGTTTGCTCACAAGACATTTTCAAAGTTCATCTGAAGACTGTAAAGCAGTTTCTACATTCTTTTCTTCAAGGCCTAAAAACGCTACGCTCAGGCAGACGTTGCTCTCTGAATGAAACCAGGCACCAATAAAAGGTGAAGATCTTAAACACCACTAGGTGTCTGATGGGTGTTAACAAGGTGTGGTCAGACTGTGTCACACAAGATGTGCTAGAGGTCAGAACGCAAAGAGGATGCGTTTGAATGTAAAAGATTATCCACACCCACACACACACACACACACACACACACAGACCGTGTGTCTTCAAATCCATCCATAGGTTCAATAGATCCCTCTTTACTTAAGAGACCGATACTCACGTGACCCTGTATCACCTCCCCCCTGTGTGTGTTGTTAAGTTTTTTTTGGTTTTGTTTTTTTCATGCTTGTCATATTTCATGATTGTTATTAGAAAATTGATGGGTAAAGCTGTCTTTGCACATCCCTGTCTGGCAGACGCCAGGCACAGAGGTATTGGATTTTGTATGCCTGTTCAATGAAGGGTAATGTTGCCTTCATCCAGAGGAGTGTGTATGTGTGTGTTAGGAGGGGGGCAGCAGGTTGATGATGCACAATTAGTGAAATATTGATGCATAAATGTGTTAGTAAGTTTAGTGTTATAGCTAGTTTTAAATATGTTATGTACTGCTATGTAGTTAGTAGTTTAATGTACAAAATTGCACCATAATCTATAAACTGATCATACCTTTTGTTTGTCAAAACTTAATCTACTATGACATTTATTAATACATTCTAGTGGATAGGTGGAATACAAAGTGACACAAAATGGAAATACTCAAGTAAATTACAATCAAGTTATCAAGGGCCTCAAAATTTCTCTAAAGTACATTACTTGAGTTTTTGTATTTAGAAACATTTCACCACTGGTGCTGCTGACTTTGGCAAATACATCAGCTGGTACAAACTTCTTATACGCAAAAAAGGGGATGGGGAAAAATAAAAATTGAAATGATAAATATTGCATTGCATGAATTTTCACATTTTAAAGAAGAGTCTGGTGTAGATTTGTTGATGAGTTTACCTGTATAGAGCTGAGGAGACAAATAAAGGGATGTGTCTTTGTGAGCATTTCCTGGTTGTATGATACGGACAAGGTGGATCAAGATGGTAGCTGCAGAGCAGCTATCTTCTTTGACAAACTGCCTGACCATGCACAGCATCCTAACTTCTTAGACAAATACAGAGTTCACATTGCAATATGGGATACCTTTGAAGGACTGAATCAGGTCAGTCCCAGCGCCTTTGTGCACCGGCTGCATTTGGACTTTGTGTCCAAGGTTTATCCCGCTCCTTTCTGCCTGGCACTACCCCTCGGCTCCAATCTGCTGCCTGCACACCTCCGCTGCTTATCCAATCCATCACGGTGTCCTAAACCCATAACCCGACTCACCCACATTGAAATATCATATTAAGTTATAAAACAATACCTGAGAAGAATTACGTAGAGGAATAATCCAAAAAGTGCATGATTGAAAAAGGATTAGTGGGGAGGACAGGGGCGGGGGAGAATGTGGCCACACAGTTTGGTGGATTTGTACTTTGCTCACAGGCTGAGAGCCGTCTGCCTCGGGCTGATTGTGATTCGGGGCCATCCTGTTTAGATTTACGTGCCCCTGCGAGTGATTTGGGATTTACTTTCTTAACAGGCGGCGTCAAGATCTGTCCTTGTTGTATGCTGTGTGTCCGTCCATGAAGTCACGCCTCAGTGCTTTCTGCTGGATGCATTTGTGATAGGCAGTGGGTTCTTTTGGCTGAGATTTGCAGCTCAGGGCTAGAATAAATGCCGCTTCTCATTTAAATAAGTGTACTGTTTTATTACTGTTAAGAATAAATATAGGAACACACAGTGGGACAGAGTTATTTTGGGGTTTAGCAGCAGGCACGAGGGTCAGTTCCTGTTGCTAACAATAATGATGACAAATGGTCCGACCCCAGAGAAATAAAGTCAACCTCCCTGGGGGGTTGTCACCAAATTAGCTTTTGTCAATGTCACGCTCCCAAATTGTCTTCACAGGATATGCTGACAGAAATATTGGTTACTGTAAGCGAGGGTGGGAATTGAATCCTATTGGCTTGCTCGTGGTATCATTAGCATACAAGGATGAATGATCAGCCATGATTAGATACTGTGCGCCACCGAGTCCAGTCAGGTTACAGCAGTGATCGAAAAATGAGCTCCGTAGAAAACACGTTCAATGACTTCCACAGACACACACACACACACACACACACACACACACACACACACATACACACACAGATCTGATGTAAAGAGGGAAGTTTAGGATTCATACTGTATGACGACCCACAGAGATATTTTATATGCATGCTAATCTGGTCCCTAAAAAAATCACAACAGGAAGAAATTACTGCAGGGATTTAAATGGGCTTGACATTACTGACCACTATCTCAAATCAAACCAAAACCCATTATGGAGATTTACATTTTTTCTGTTTTAGTTGAAAAATACATCATTTATAACTTTTGTCACAGAGGGCACTATTTGATTTTAGCAAGCTGTGACAGCGAGGTATTGAATGTGGAGGTGAAAGACCCTGAGATTCATCACTTTTGGGCACTATTGATCTTACAATTTTTGTAATATGGTAAAAAGCCCACTATTGTATTTTTTCCGTCAGGTTATTACAGTCACTGATGCGAGTGCTGTTATATTTTAAAAGGAGTGCTGTTGAGATAGACATCAAACTGAATGTTCTACATGAATGTTTTTAGGCCAAGACAATGGGCGGCCTGGTAAATGGAGCCGATGGGATGTGGTCAACACAGATGTGAACAGCTGCACACTGTGTTCCCATTTTTCTAGACACTGACGATCCCATATCACCACTGTCACTTAAAAACCACATAACTGCAAGTCGTGTATGTCTTGGACATGTACCTTGAGCTTTACATTGTCACATTGTTGTCTGTAGAGAGTTACTTGAAATCATTCCTGTGACCACTGTTGTGTATTACAACTCCATTGGCAATCATCAAAAGCAATAAAAAGTTGTTCTCTGTTCTTCGTTCTGCTCTGCTCATGCATCGCCAAGCGTCTAAAGATGTTGGATACTGTGTACCACTGTGCTTTGCTTTTTATTACTGCTGTGGTTATGTTTTACATCATTGTATTTGTATGCTTCTGCAACTGAACGTATGTGTGAGCAAATATAAAAGTGTGTGCGTACATGTTCCCAGTGGTCAGCTGTTCTACAATGAGTCTCTCCTTGGGCTGGTTCCTCCTTATCTATGTAAATACAGTAGAGATGAAACAAATATGGCGTGCACTCTGTAGCTTAGTATAAATTCTTTCAGGAAGAACTTTTAATTGATGCACTCCTAAATCAATTCAGCTGTTATCCAAATAAATGTATATTTTACCATGTGTGTATAATTGTTGCATACCTGGAACTAGTCTCTCCTGACTGAAGTGTAGCTCAGTGTGAATCCTTTCAGGAAGACCTCACTCTTAATCAATGCTCTACCTAACTCAAGTCCGCTGTTGGAGGCGTTCTGACAGTTCTCTACCCCTATACATATATACAAAATAGTCGCATAGCGACGGAGTCTTGTACATTTTATTGAGCTGTGCAATAACCTCATATGCATATCTGCAGACATGTCTCTCCTGATTAAAATAAAGAAGTAGGGCTAAATACTTTTCAAATATGTTGCCCCTTTCTCCTGGAACAATGTATAGAGAGAATTAACACGGTCCGAGCTGTTTACTGTTGGTTAATTCAAGTCAGTTTGAAGGATCTGGAAGTAGCATTCTGGGTCAATGGGTTTGCTTCTAAATGTATTGTTTTATTTCATTTCCAATGGGTTTAACATACCGTCAATGCATCTTAACTCAATATTGTGTATACTCTTTTGTAGCATTTGACTATTGTTTTAGCCTGTTTATGTTGTATGTGTGTATGGTTGGAACAATGTTTTAACGCTGCCTTCACAGCCAGGTCTCTCTTGAAAAAAAGTGTAAACTCAATGAGACTTTTATCTGGTTAAAACAAGAGAAAATGCTTTGATTAAAACAAATAAAAATGCACGTATCTTGGGGAAAAGTAATCTTTAAGTGTAATCTTCATCATTAGTACACTTGGGCTGAATCTCAGGTCTCTTATTTATTAGCTCCTCACTCCTTGCTTGAAACGGAAGTTGTTTTGGCCCTTCTTCGTAAAAGGTCATCTCTCATCAGCTATTATTCCTGCCCCAGTGAGCGAGGATCGAGGATTGAGGAGGATATCTGAGGAGCTATGAGCGAGGATACAAAAGAGCAACCTTCCAGGAAGACGTGCAGCTGCAAGAAGTTTGTAACTCCGCCCATACAGCTGGCGAATTCGTGTGACGCTTCAGAGAGAAGGAAGTCCCATCTCTCCAAAACACATTTCCTTATTTTCTCTCTCCTCACATCTCTCCCGTGCTACCTCAGTGGGACGGACTAAGATGCAAGGAAGGGAAGCAAGTGAAAGAAAACAATTGCATGCAACGTAACAACATGAACGGAGAGACAGGACGACGACTTCAAGCAGATCAAGCAGACTGTGATCAAAGACCACTTTGACTGAGTTCCTTGGACATGTGTGGATTTTGACAAAAGGTCAACAGTCTATAAAATGACATCCATAAGAAAAGATGACGCTGTCATCTAATGTTTTTGGTTGAATGAAACCAAAACTGAACATCAGACATAATGCAAAGTGCTCAGCATTGAAGCAACCGGAGACAATATGTAAAACCTGGCACAGAACGCCAAAGACCTCAGACGGGGTGTTCCAACAAGACCTCAGGCATAAAGGCTAGCCAAATACAACACTGAGCGAAAAGTTTAGATTTGTGTAACAATTTAAAGTTCATTCATGTAAAATCATAGCTGTTTTCTGTCCAACTTATTCAGATTCTAGTCAGAATCTGAGTCTGATACCGCTCCATTGGGCTGTGATTATGGGGCGTGTTGGGGTAATTGGATAGACCTACAACCAATCAGAGCAACGGACTACGTGACAAGTGTTGATCTTTTACCGAATCCCGTAGGAGTGCTGGCAAAAACATCTTTCAGATCGACAAATGTGTTGATTGCGGTTCTCGGTTCCTCTTTTTAAATGAGTCTTCAAACTTTCTTCTATAACCGACGCAATGGCGGAATCTACACATTTCAATTCTCTTGTGGCAGCCGTCGTTGTTGTAAACTAATTCAACCCAAATGCTCTTTGGTGATGTGGTTGATTACATTACTGTTGATCATTGGCCCATCATCGTATAAAGCCTGCCCTGACAATTTGATTGGTCCGAACAGCACTGGTTTGAGCATAGTTGTTCCACAACGGATCAAGTCCAGACCGCACTTCCCAACCTCAAATGTTGCAGGCGGGGCTAAGCTGGGCTGGCATCCAGGCTATCCAACTTACATAAGGTTGAACAAATCTAAAAGGAAGAAATAGAGAAAATGCTAGGCTCACACAATCTGTACACAGTAAAGCTTCATTTATAACCAGATTTTAAGGTGATAAATATAATTCTAAAGATTCGGATGAGATTTACTATACACATGACATGACATTTATTCCTACCCACCTACCCATTGTGTCTTTGATTGAGGTTCTAAAGAGAACGGTGCATATTGTGACACCAGTTCAGCGAGTCCTGGACTGTGCTGCCTTTCAGTCTCGTTCAACAGTTTTGCATTGAACAATGAGTCTTGAAATCAGTTAGATTAAGCACATTGTCTATTGATTAGCTCCTAAATTGCTGTGCAATACAAGACAAATAATCCTATTCCAACTTTTAACACTTGTTTCTAATGGTTTCCAAACCATTTCAGGCAGAATTGGATCACAATTAGTTTAGCATTTAGCAGCCAAGAGTGGCCATGCATGCATGAGCGTGATTCTGGGCTTAACGGTGGCTGGCTGTGCTGCATTTGACATTTCCATTCACTGGACACCTTCCTTTGTGCTGTCTCCGGGGCTTTTTCTTCTTCAGGCACTTGTAGGAGACATTTAGCCACTGTACACGCACATGAGGCCAGATGCAAGTGTAGAATTTCATTTGAATGAAAAGCGTAGGGATTTTTTCTGTCTCTCACCGACACAAAAGCGCTTCTTTGGTGACAAAGACACTGAAAGACCATCATACTGTACACTGTATAGTCCTTTCACAACAGGGCAATGACCCAGGAAAAGAAAATCCTGTTTGACATTTGACAACAAGGATGTGACCTTGGTCAGATGTGGTTCCAACCAGAGCTTTAAGCCAATCTGACTGCTTGTAATTGGAATGAAAGAGTGTAGAACTGTTGTGACTGCAACATCTCAGCCATAAACTGTGAAGTTAACTTGATCTTAGAACATTATGTTTCATTAAAGAGACCAAAAAAGAAAGAAAAATACTGCAAGTTTTATGAATATTTACTGCTAATGCAATGCCACTGATAGACTGATGTTAAGACATGTTTTGGAAACCTGGAAGCCAATACTTACACATGACCAATGGGCTGGTATGGTTTAAATGGCAAAAAGTGGATTATTCCCATGTCAAATTACTGTGGTAAAAAATACATTTTCTTTTCCACTCCACAACGCTGTCATCTTACACCAAGCTAAGATTTGGAATCTGACATTCCAGAGACATCCTAACACTTTTCAACGTCTATATGTGCTTTAATTGATAATCAAAAGTACTTGTTAGTTAAGAAAAAAAGTACTCCAAAGGCTCAAGTAATGACTGTTACATAATGGAGCAGTATGTCCAGTGTGTTAGCTCCACATAGTGCTTTCTGGACACTACAATAGAGCTGAAGCTCACTACAGAAACGCATTGATTTCAGTGTGCTGTGACAGGAGAGACTTCACGGAAGACTGCTTTCTTCTCAATAGGTTCCTACTGTTCGTGTGTTCTCACTGATCGCATGCGTTGTGAGTTTGATTGCTGTACTGTTTATTGTTTGCAGTTGTTGTCACTGTACACAGTAACTGAGGATATCCTGTGTTAAGGCACTGATGGTTGATTTCCCCATTAAATGTTTTAAGCATGTCTCCATGTTGTGTAGTCTTTGCTTTAATATTTGCTTTCAATATGGAACTAATATCTCACACAAGCCTCACGATCATATTCAGATGCCGGGTCAATGGAGTTAAAGTGCCAAATGTTGCATGTTAAGAAAACCATTGAGGGCAGTTATACACTTCACTGGTTCAAGTCCCCATGCGGACCAAAGTATGGTGGTTGACTGGTAGCTGGAGAGGTGCCAGTTCCCCTCCTGGGCACTGCCAAGGTGCTCTTGAGCAAGGCACCAAACCCCATATTGCTCGGGCTGCTTTCCATGGGCAGCCCCCTGACTCTGACATCTCTCCATTTAGTGCATGTATAGGTACTGAGCATGTGTGTGTACTTCAGGCCCGTGTGTAATGTGTGTAATAACAACTGAGTGAAAACATTGTAATTCATTGTAAGTATCCATTATTATTTATTATTATTTTTATAAGAGGCTTATGGCGTTTAGATAACTTTAGCCGTTCCTATTCCCTACGACCATAACTAACACTTAATCAGCTTGTTTTATGTCATTCTGAAAAGGCAATGTGAGTATTCCATCAGCTGTGGATGTGTGTTTTCTACTCTCGCTCGACTCAGAATCTGGCCATGTAGTTAATGCAAGTGGATGCTAGATGTTTGCAGTTTGAATTGTGATTTATCCATTATTCCCTTTTTCCTATCCTGACAGACAATGCCCTTGATTTGTGGACACGATAGCCTGTGATTAATTCCCAATGTGTTTATTACAGAGTTGGTTCACATTTGTACTGATGACACCGATACAAACGAACACCATATTTCAAATGATGATGGCTTGTGAAAAATGAATCATTGTCTAACATGTTCAGGAATCTATGTGTATTTATTCACTGCCGTATAATTAGAACGCAGGAAAGGTGCTTTATGCATTAAGACTGGTTCACATCTTATGGCTTGAATTCAATGCACACTGAAATACACTTAATCAGCACAGTCCACAGTGTCTACTTTAGTTACATAATGGTTTAATTACCATATTGTCCTTGTTTTGACTTTGAATAACACGTTTCTTTTGTTGGAAAGAAAAGTAGCATAGAAGTATCATGTAGGAGTGAAGTTATTTATTTATTGGTATCCATTCTGGTGTTAAAAATACTTCTAAAGAGAAGTACAGGAGTTTTGTGGGTCAAGGCCAATCCTGAAGTGCTAATCTTAGGGTGGGCGTCTGGTACAGTTGTGTGTGCCCTTGTATGTTTTTTAACGTGACTGTTTCATATGTGATTTTCTTATGACTCTTAAAGGCCCTTCTAGAAACAGGCATTGGAAATTAGCAATCGCTATAACTGCTGTGATGCTGCACACAGGAGAAATGTGTTGTTCTAGTATCTATGTGACAGCATACGTCTGGATCAACGACAACTCATTTCCAGGATATTTGCGGGGAATTCCCTTTGGTAAAAAACAACAACTTTGAGCTAGCGAGCTGCACGCTGAAATGGCAAGTTTAGAAGAAAACTTGGATCATGCAACAGGGCGGGCCTGCTTGATATTTTGGGGAATGGCCGTAAAGATTTACAACTAATATATTTACACCATTTACTTTCTAACTGGGATGTTTTGGTACTGACTGGTCGGAATTTGCTATTGATAAAGTACGCTAGGCGTGTATTAGACCGTGTATCCAGCTAATTTAAATACATTTAACAGTGTTACTGTATTGTGCGAACAGTTAACTTCATTTATTATTTTCTATGGCGTTTTCTTTTGTGGGGTGCAAATGTTCCACCTAAACAAGTTATTTTCCCAAGACTATTTTGCAGAACCACCTTCTCTGAGTCGAGAGCTTAACGTCGCCCAAGACGATACATAAGCGCCCGTGGAGCTGGATCTGGCAACGCGAGACTAATAAATAAACATGAAATGAAAAAAATTTGATCAACAAATTATATGATGAGTATTTATAAGTATTCATTTATGTTTTATCATAATGTTGCTGTTTTTTTACATATCCTACATTATCATTCAGTATTATTCATTTAGCAATAGATATGATGTACCTCAATAAAACCCAACATCCAGACTTTTACCATCAAATTCTGTGTTGGTAATAATGTCTTATTAATGAAGCTGTACAACAATAGCTATTGTGTTGATACATGCTCATCATTCTTTCTGTAGTAAGCTATTTCAGTCAGGACACACAACACATTAAACAGTCAAATAGTTTATTAGTCTAGTTAGCATTTGCTTAATTCTCTTTGAAAAGCTGTTTCCCTGCCACATAATCCGCCAAACCCACTTTTGAAACGCTGACTCTGAAGTAGTATAAAAAGGGAATCAGTGACTAATCAGTGGCCAAATAACAGGTACTGTTAATACATGAGTGAGAAATGATTAAACATGGCCATCAAACTATTAACTTTCACACAAAAAAAAAGATGTATCCTTGATCGTTAACGATAAAAACAACTTAATCACTTATTGACAGCAAGATCCTTAATGGCCAGGAAGGAAATACATTGTGTACAACTAATCTACTTGTTGCTATTTTGCAAAATGCTGCAGTAGAATTCCAACTTTGGACAAAGTCAAGGTTGCTGGCATCCATTGCCGGTGCGTGCTTGTTTTAAACCAAAAGAATAAGCCAATTTAGTTTGTTATTAAAAACTGAAACCAAGCCCATGTAAAACACCTCCTGCCTGACTGCAGCTAGTCCAAGTCAATATACCAGTCCTCATTTAATATACATCTTTCTCGGATCCAACACAAGATGAATGACTACATTAATTAAAATATCAGATGTCTGCAGCATGGCATTGGATCTATTTAACAATTTGTAAAAGCCCGGAGCTGCATCCCCTCCTAAAACTATTTATTAGTCAGGAAACCTTTTGTTACTTTTGATGGTCAAAACTGTTTCTAAGGCTTTTCCCCACCAACTATAATTATTATTAAATTGTTACAATAAATGGTTAAAATGATTAGTAGATTAATTGATTAGTTGGTCAATAGAGAAGTAAATAAGCAACTATTTTGACAATTGCCTAATGGGAGTTCCAATTAAAAAATACCAAATGTACCCTATTCTAGCTTCTCAGCTGTGAGGATATTCTGTTTTTCTCTGTATGCAATATTAATAACTAAGTACCATAGTTCAGGATTGAAAGAAAAAAAAAAAGATCTTGGGTTATGGGCTGTTGGTCAATAACTTTTTTTATATGTTCTGACATTTTTATAGACCAAATGATTAATCAGTAGGATAATTACAATCCTACTCATTACTACTGCAATGTTTTTGGATCATAATTGCAATCAAACTGAATATATAGTATGCAATTCAAAAAACATATCTAATATATAAGGTATTAGATAGATGCAGGTGTCCTCTTCCAATTTAGATGTCCACTGAACTATTTGGTAAGTGTGAAAACAAATATAAACACTACACAACATAAAACACTCCAAAATAAAAACATGTACTGTAGTGTACATACTGATTGTAGTAGCCACTGTGTGTTTATGTCTACTCAAACTAAATTTGTTAAGACTTAAAGCTAGAGAGCTGGGTCAAAACCTACGTATGTATGAGCACGTGTATGTATAGGCTAGATGTCAGCTCCAGTCCCAAGTGAGACCTAAGGTGACATTATGGATTTATGGATTATTTACCACACTGGTAAAAAATACAATCATCGGTCCACTTCTTCCAATAATCACGTTGAGCAGGTTGGGAGTCTTATTGACAGATAATAATACGAGGACTAGGCCTTTGAGTGTGTTGCCTGGTGATTGAACTGTAACACTAAATGTTGTTGCTAAACTATGACTGAGCTTCACTGCTCCAGTCAGGGATAGAAAAAGTTTTGGACTGTCTTTTCTGCTCTCCTATCGTGTAGTCTACATGGACACATAAATGTCTGGCGCTCTCCTCGGAGGGATACATGCTGATTTCTCCGGTAACCACCGTGTCTTGCACCACATCCACCGGAGCATCCAGGTACAGCACCGCCTGCTTCCAATGCGTCTCGGGTTTGAACGGCGACGTGGAGAGCACCAGCGCCTGCGGCTTGTCCGGGCAGGGGAAAGTGACCGTGAAGTAAACACAGAACGCGTTCACTGCCGCTGAGCCGAATGAGTCGCACCTGAACTTGCCTTTCACCAACCGTAGCTCCTCCACGGTGACCGAGTACAAGTCGAGCTCGGCGAAGCGGGCCGGGTGGGATAGCACGTCCTCAACGGTCACCGAGTTCACAGTTATGTCGGAATTCATGATACATCTCCTGGCAAAGTCGGACATGGAGGACATGTCGACGCCGTATTGGTCTTTGACGGTGTACCAGAAATGTAAGCGGTCTTCTACCACCGGGTCGCTAATTGGTGCGATGTAGAGCTCGGCTTTACTGGGCAGGATGATGCCGCCCGGCTTTAGCCACTTGTCGCGCGCGTACAGGACCGAATTGAGCATGGACTCGTGCAGGAGGGCATAACCCATCCACTCGCTCACTATCACCTCCACCATCTCCGGTAGGTCCACCGTCTCCACTGTGCCTCGAATGACTTCAATTTTGTCCTCCATGTTGTTCTGTTTAACTATTTTCACCGCCTGCTCTGCGATAGAACAGGCTTCAACTGCGTAGACTTTCTTAGCACCGGCTTGAATACAGAAAATGCTGAGAACGCCGGTTCCTGCCCCGACGTCCAGTACAACTTTACCCCGTATGGACTCACTGTTCCTTAGTATCGCCATCCGGTACGTGTTCGTGCGGACGTGGTCCGCTATCATTTCCTCGTGAATAGTCACATCAGTATAGCTGTCAAAGTACAGTCTGTCCTGACGTGTTTTATCCAATTTTCTTTTCTTTACGACATGAGACATCTTCTCGGCTCTTGTGCTACAACCTCACAGTGTTGTGTTGCGCTTCTTCCGCATTGTGAAATCTGGGACTTGTAGTTTTCCACCGCTCACAATACGAGAGACACATGTTTGAATAGACTACAATTCCCACAATCCAACAACAGTGACGCAGGGGTCGGGTTGCTGCATTCAGCGTCAACGAGGAGATGGTACATATGAGCTTCTACTGTGTAGCTGCGAGTGTTCGACGGCTGTTTAAATGATAGGTTCACAACAAACTGAAAACTTTTCTGTCATCTGAGACATTGATAAAATATTACAAAATAGAAAAAAGCAGACAAAAAAAATATTTTTGGGATAACAGAACAAATATTTGGCTGTGCAGTATTAACTTGGACACTTATTTTTGGGAGATGCCTCTTCTAAAATAGTAGTATTTCCATATATTGTGCTACAATTGGTCAAATTGAAGACAACTGTTTTTGGTGCCTTTAGCTCCAGTGTGTCTCTGATCTATGCTAAGAAAAACTTAAATAATTTTCATAATACCACCATTGCTGTGTTTAGTAGCATTGATCGTGTTTCCTAAGAGAGCTGTGTCAGTTTGTGTTAACCATTACACATACAAGCAATTTTAAATCATAAAAAGAATAGAATCATAAAGCAGACCTCGTGCAAATGTAGAAATACTGACTTTCACTGTCATATACTCTGTTGATTATAATTGTATATAAATGTTTATCTTATCAGTTAACAAGTGCTCCGTGCACAAAGCTGGAGTCACCCCAACCTCTTCGTCATCACATGCTAAACAAGGATATTTGAGTTGTAACCTGGGCTTGCCAATAGCAAAGTTGTTTCATTTTATTACTCTATAGTGCAACTTTGAGATTAGAGAAGCCATTACTTTTTTACAGGCAATTAGTTACACTGTGCACCACATGATGCTAGATGCTTTATCAGATCCTTGATACAGTAGCTTCTTGTCATACTGCTTTTGCGCACATCTGTGAGCATTTCACTCTCTATAATTAATAGAGGGTCCAATTCCAATCATCTATAGTAGCCTACATATACTGTATAGGGCCTACCCCATATAACACGCTGCACAAAACAGCATGGCAATTACCAGTTCTGAGCTTTCCCCAAAGTTATGGCAGGCAGAACACAACTGCCTGTGGCTCAGCTCTCCTCCCTTCTAGACAGTCCTATGGGACCCTCTGCACTCTGTTTCAGAGATCTTTGGCAAAAGATACTGGACAAATGAGCAGGAGCTGTATCCCATTCCACAAAGATGAGAAAAAGAGAGAAGGAAGCAGTAGTTCAAGATGCCCAATATTTTGTTGTTTCCCAGACAGCCCAGTTTAATGCAGAAAATGTGAAATAATAGCATTGCAAAAAATAAATAACTACAAAAATATTGCACATACAAATGTTTGTGTTTGTGTGTGGATGGGTGTATGTGTGTGCATTCACATTAACATGCTTCTTCTAAATTTGGATTCAATGCTTCCTTTCAACCACAGGCACTACTGGGACAATGTGTGCATTTAATAATTCAGTCTTTCCAAAATGACATAGAGAAGAAAGCAGGGAAATAATTCTGCATGAACTGATATGTTTACAGCTTGAGTAATGGAAACAACAACCATTAAGGGGAAATGAGACCTACCTTTGTAGTAAACATTGACTTGATATTCAAAGCTCCGGTTTCCCCTTTTGGATATATTTGATTTAAATGTTAAACAAGAAACACAATGACACTAAACAGTATCTAAAGATGCAGTGTAATCCTAAAGTGAGCTAAATATAAAAGCAGAACACCTACAACCGACTGGTCAAAAACTAAATTGGACTAAGTGCGGAAGAAGAATAAAAATATACGATAGCATAGATTACTGAACCGTAAAATACAAGCCGTGGAATTCAGATTGCACTTGGCATAAGGCGATGTAGCCAGTAGACACAACAGACAGACAAGCAGCTGTTGGCCATGTTGTCATCCCCTCCTCTCAAGCTTCAGGTAGAACTGCTGCCAGGCCCAGACACAGCCAACACGCAGTTTACCCAAATCCGTAAAGGAAGTACATGAAGATGCATCTGTATTCATGTAGAGAAACGTCTGCTATCCAACGAGCTGTTACAGCCTGTGCATCTTAGCTGGGTTAGAAAAACCCGGTAAGATCATACTCTGATTGTGGGAAACAAGATTAAGATGTCTTTCACATTAAAAACTGTCTATCCTCGACCAAGCTCATGATGCCTTTTAATACACTTGTAAAACATGTTGTGTTACCCTCCTTCTTATATCCTTTTCAGGCTTTTCTCATGAACCATATGTACATTTCAGTACAAAAATGAATTCTTCCATAGTTCTTTTGGCGCCTGAACGTTACCTCTGTCGACTTGTGTAACTTCTGTGACTTTTTTGTTGCCTAAACTCAACTGGATCGGCCGCTGAAAGGACCGTCACCTCGCTGTGCCCTGTACCCGGCTCACAGCCACCTGTTGTTGGCTAAATGCAACTGCTAAACTTAAAAGACTGTCACGTGACCGTACATCACGTTTTGTACTAATACAAATCCCTTCAATGCATTTTCCTTTTAGAATTTTCACTTCAACATACAACGTTGATAGTCTCTTCAGTTCCTAGAACTCTGATTTTGTGAAGAAATCTTTCATGTTTGATGCCACTAGAGCTTCAAATAAACTTCAGAAAATATTCAAATTGCTATATTTTCTTCAGTGTGGAGTTTAATTGCATTTTATTGATATTCAATCAACAATATTTCAATTCACAACTGACTGTAATTTGTCTTTTAGTCCACTACATTAGTACTGTTAATTTATATTGATGTATATTGTGTTTATTTTTAAATTGTGTCAAGGCTTATAAAAAAACAATATTCTGAATTACAGACTGTCTTGACAAAAAGGTGTACTCACATATTTATGAATACATTTGTATATATTTGCATTGCCAGACCTATCTCCATGGCACTGCGGAGCATGGTCTGGCCCCTCCACACATACACTCCTTGATAGGAGAAAAAACACTCTGGGCTGTTTGCATTTCTTTAAACCAATCACAATCGTCTTGGGCGGCGCTAAGCCCCAGACGCAGCAACCGTGGTTCTGCCAAATAGAAGCGGGAAGGAACTTGTGGTGGAACATTTGTACCCCAAAAGAAAACGCCTAATACAATATTAACTAAAGATAATTGTTTACACAATGCAGTAATGTGACGTGAGCTATTTAAATTAGCTGTCTACATGGTTGAACGTAATTTGCTCTTACCGGTGCATAGCCGTGTGTACTTGGTCCATAGCAATCCCCGCCAATCTTCCCAGTTAGAAAGTAAATGTAAACATATTCTTTGTCAATCTTTACAATCATGCCTGCCTTGGCACAATCCCAATTTTCAAACAATAATTGCCATTTTCAGCGTGTAGCATAAGCTTGCTAGGTCAGAGGTTGCGGTTCCTCAATGCGACCTACAGTAGTGTAACATGAACACAAAGAAAGCGGAAGGTGAGGGACATCCTGCCCAAACTATCCGGTAAACTGGCGTCGATCCAGACTACGGTTTCATTGATAGTAACATGGAGGCTAACTTGGTATAAAAGTTTGTGTAACCTTAGCCTTCACACCCATCTTATGTCAAATGTAATCAGCGTTTTAATGTAGCCTCTGAAAAGACATCACAGCAGCAATCATTTGATCCTTTGTCAGGATGATGGCAAGGTCAATAGAAATAAAAATGCATGTTCCATAGCTGTCTATGAGAAATGTGTGCTAAATTATCCAGCGCAATGCCTTGGAGGATGAGGGCTGCCCAATATCGGGAAACGCAATATGCGATAAAGATAGTACTTGTGATAAATAAACAGATATTATTGTGTACTCAGTTCTTGACTCAGACTTGCACATTACCTTCAGTGTAGTGAATGTACAGTATATATTTATATTTACTTCACTTTGGTCTTGAGGAGCTGGAGTGTTTACTTTTTTACTTTACTTTCACATTGACTACCACTTGACATCTTTACTGTTAGTTTCTCCTCTGCTCTGATCGCCAACACCAGTCTGCTCTGAGCTCATCCCCTGTTACTCTCTGTCTCGCTCTCTCTCTCTCTCTCTCTCTCCTTCCACACACTCACTAGGCACACAGTATGCACTGAGCTCTTCCCCAAAGGAGCTACACTACTCTTATAACACGAGTCATCATTTTCAACCCAGTCGTATGTTTTTCTCCAAGACGCAATAAATGTTCTTTTACATTGTATTAGGTTTGAGTATGATTTCATCTTTGAAGTGAACAAGGTCTAAGGGAGGGCAGAAGGGTAGAGATACCAACACCAATATCACCTCCGATACTGCCTAAAACGCTGGTATCGGTGAGTACTGGAGTTTATGCATCACTCCGATACAACATAATAAAGTATGTTATTTATTTTCTTTTTCCGTTGTATAACTGACTGTCAAAAAAGATATTAAAAGAACGTTCTGTGGCATTTATTGGTTGTGTTTGTTCATGTTTCACACAGAGTTTAACCTGAGCCAGACTGAAAACAAAAGTAGAAATCATATCACATCCATACAGGGAGAGTATTATACAGCTGTTAAAACATTATAAAATGTATGACACATTGGTATCAGATCAGTACTCGGTATCGAGAAGCAAAAAATGGTATCGGAGCAACTCTACAGAGGGGTGCTTGAGGGTGTATGTGTGTGTCCTTATTATTGTATGTGTGTCAGTGCCCCCATTTGTACCTGAAACATGTTGTGTAAATCCAGAGCTAATGCTGAAGGCGGGAGAGATGGTGGAGAAAGCAGCACAGGCAAGGGTTGGTCAAGCATGGCGGGACGGGTGGTAGCACAATCACTTTGGACAATGAGGGGTGTCGTGGAAAAATCAATAGTCAGCTTTTATTTTTTTTCATCTTCCTCCTCCTTCAAGCACCAAGATATGTGTAAAATTCATTGTGTATGTGTGTGTCTGTGTCAAATGGTAAAAAAGGATATGATATGAGTTTTGCTATGTAAGTAATGAAGAAAGAAACTGCAATACACAGAAAGTGAATAGATGTCTAAAGAGGGGGAAGCGCAGTCTGAGCTCCTTGTACTGGAAGCCCAGCAGCTGCTCTTCTTGGCCAGCTGCTGTCAGCATGCACAGCCTCATGGGAACTGCCTGTGTCCTGTCAGTATTACTGGACCTGTCAGCTGCTGCCACAAACACACGCACACACACAATAACCCAACCTTGCATTCTTCCAGTAGATATGTACACACGCATGCATAGCGACCACCACAAACAGCATGCAGAGGCCACTTCAAGACAATTCAACCCTCAGTGGCATGATACACACATGCACATACTGTACAGAATACATATGTGCACAAGTTTGTGCACACACTGACATACACAGCCATCGGTTTTGATGTCATTGTCACCCATTTGAGAGGAAGGTAGACTTGCTCAGCAACACATACAAAGGTGCAATGGCTTCATATCGATTGTTCCCTGGGATCAATACCAGGCTACTTTGATATCTCACTCCCAGAGAAAGAGCCCAAAACTGTGAATGCTGGTGGTTCACAACACACTTTCAATCCCTTATTCGCATTCTTATTCACCTGTTTTATTACAGCAAACATAATCCATCTCTCCAAAAAAGAGTTTCACGCATGTATCCACCTGGACACCTTTTCCAGGAGTGTGTTATCTCGTTTCATGCTTTGACATCTCCTTATTTGAACACAGTGTGTGCCAGTGCTTATCATTGGAAAAGTTATAACAGCCTTGTCTGTACAGGCCACACACACGCACACGCACACACGCACACACACACACACACACACACACACACACACACACACACACACACACACACACACACACACACACACACACACACACACACACACACACACACACACACACACACACACACACACACACACACACAAGCCTACCTGAGACCTTTCAATTGCTTCAACCACTCACTTCACAGGATCATGGACTGTCAATCCGGAGCCCCGGTAATCAATTCATTAATTACATCCCTTTCCCTGCAGACTCTCTTCCCTCATGCCACCCCAGTATCAGTTACATTACACTGCAATTAGATTAAATTACTAAGAACAACCGGCATGTGACAGCCGCTATGGCAGGCGGGGTATTATGCTGACTCCGCGACAAACCCACTGCGCAATTTGTTAAACGGAAATATTGTGTGTTTGTTAATGGAAGTTATTTGATAAGTACATAAATAAAAGAGATGCTGTAATTGTCCCATCAGGATTCTGCAAATATCACGGAAGTCTAAGGGAGTGGTCGAGCTCAAAAATATTAGCTTAGAATATCCCACAGACGTAAAACATGGTTTATCACAAATAACTATATAAAATATAAGCTCATGTATTTATCAGTCAAGGTCTGTAAGACACATTACATCGTTAAAGGAATAGTTTGACATTTTGGGAAATACATTCATTCACTTTCTTGCAGAGAGTGAGATGATCAATCCCACTCTCATGTCTGTGGGCCTAATATAAAGCTGGAGTCAGCAGGGGATTAGCTTAGTTTAGTATAAGGAGTAGAAATGGGGAAACAGCTAGCCTGGCTCCATCTAATCTAATCTAGCAATAGCTCAAAATTTGACAAATGAATATTATATTATAATATATTGTTGAATCCTTTTTACATGTCTGTTTGTGAACAAAAACAAACAATACGTTCTCATTAGTGAGTATGATATTCTGAGGTAGTGTTTTTGTTAGAGAAAATTCTGCATATTTTTACGACTTGTTCATTTTAGATGAATCATAATTCCGCAGCAAAGCCAGCCTTCTATTGTAAATTCCTAATAATGAATAGTGAAATCCTGCTGGGGGAAATATATGCAGACACAGGTTTGTAGTTAGGTGCCTGGGACTTTGTGCTCTGGAACCAGTTGTGTTCTGTATGAGGCAGGATTACCTGATAATCCTGTTTCGTACGTGAGACTTTGACTCCTCTTCTACTTCTACAAAAACATCAGGACGAGGACTATGGATCACCAGCGGGCCGCACCAACTGCAGACCACTAAGGAATCAATTCTGCCTTCATTCCTTTTTATATGAGAAGTAATTCACTTGTGGTGCAACGCTGCACGCAACATGAGACAAAGGGCAAAAGACATGAGTTGAAAATCAAGTCCACTTCATGCAAATGCATGTTGTGTTTGCCATGGGAGGATCAATCCATTTGGCCAAAGAAGATGACATTTCGTGTAATGCTTCTTGCACCTTCACACACTTTCTCAAGAAAAGGAAGTTAGACTTGCAGGAGCCCTTTCTCTCTAGCTGTGGGGATAGCAAAGGAAGGAGTCAAGTGTTGCCAATGGATTAACACAAGCGAGTAAGACATATTAACCAACTCTTAAAAACTCAAAACTCAATTAAAAGAAACACTGGAAAAATGACTAAGATAATTAAGTGAGACTTTTTTCAGATAAGATAGACTTCATTAATTCCACAATGGGGAAGTTCCTGTGCTACAACAGCTCAATAGAAAATGTACACATATCTAAATAAAACAAATACACAGTAAATAGACAGGAGAAAAAAATATATAGAAAGTATTATAAGAAATAGATCTAATAATGGAGCTTCCACGTGATGGAAGCTCTACCCTTCTGATAATGGAAGTAGACTGATAATCTCTTATGTAAGTTACGACTAGGCCTGGAGATTCTCACAGAGGAGAAGCAACAAAGTCGAGTGGCTGTCCTGACCTCCTAAAGATTGGAAATTATTATATTAAAAAATTAATTAATTGTGACACTTAACAGCCAAAAGCTCTGACATCTGGTTTCTTTCAACAGACTGAAAGAAGTCACTGAGACCAACCAGTTTGACACTGTGTGCTTTTAAGAAAAGAAAAGATATTTTTGCCAGTCAAAATTTACATTAATTGATATGCTTTGTTTAAGTAACCATCTGACTAAAGTTATGTTTTCTTTACTGTAAAACCATGGAACTGCATCTATAGGAACTGTTAAAGATACATTTAATCAGAAAAAAAGCATGCCATGTGTTAGTAGCTCATGAAACAAAATAATTAGGAATACACAGTTATACAACCAGTTCATTGATCATAGCTTGTAATAAAATGAATAGTAACATGTTCTGTTTTGAGAGCCTCTCTCAAACCCTCTCATCAAGAGAAAAGAAGAACACAGCCATAATACTTTGTACTAGTTCAGTGTAGTTTTTCAGTATGTCAGTTTCAACCTATATAACGTATCCGTGTTACGTTTTACATTAATCACGTTGGTACAGTCATATCCTGTTTATTAATTCACCAAGAATATATATGTATTCTTTATAGACATTTTAAATGTACAGAAATTCCTGGGCACACCAATGCTCATGCTTCCTCTTTTGGGTTGGTTAATCCTCTTAGTGATAATATTTTTTTTCAATCTATTTGGTGTATTACCCATTTTCCTTTCCCATTTTAACTATCTTTGTTTTGTGTCCATATAAATTCCTCTCATCCATGCAAGGAGGGGGGTAAGACATGAATATGAATAGTGTTTGTGCATATTTATACAGTGGGTACGGAAAGTATTCAGACCCCTTTAAATTTTTCACTCTTTGTTTCATTGCAGCCATTTTCCAA